>NC_060267.1:54825923-55012176 GCF_021613505.1 Equus quagga
AAAAAAAAAAAAAAAAGACTATGTAGGGACCGCCCCCGTGGCCCAGTGGTTAAGTTCGCGCGTTCTGCTTCGGCGGCCTAGGGTTCGGATCCTGGGCGCGGACATGGCGCCGCTCGTCAGGCCACGTTGAGGCGGCATCCCACATCCCACAACTAGAGGGACGTGCAACTAAGATATACAACTGTGTACGGTGGGGGGGTTGGGGAGATAAAGCAGGGAAAAAAAAAAGATTGGCAGCAGTTGTTAGCTCAGGTGCCAATCTTTAAAGAAAAAAAAAAAAGACTATGTAGCTACCCATTAGGGGTTGTGAAAACAATGTAGTGAATTGAACCAGCATTTTAAAAAACGAAACAGGATAGAATAGAAAATACCAGTGACTGTCGAGTGGTAAGGTAAGTATTGTTTTTGTGAAACCTTTGTTTCAACTGTGCATATTTATATGTGTATATACTAGCTTATCATGTAAAAACTTTTTTTTTTTAATGGTGTGTGTGCTTTATGGCCAATAGTTTGAGAACCAGTTGCTGCAAAGCACCTTTCACATATATTTCATGTCATTAGCACAACCCTGTGAGCTTGAATTATTATTCCAGTTTTTTAGGTGAGGAAAACAGGTTCAGCAAGATTAGGTAACAAGGCAGAAAGTGGCAGAGGTGAGACTCAAACCAGGATTGTTTGATCCCAAACCCTACAGCCTTTGTCATTTACTGCCATGGTTCCTAGGAAAGTCCGCAGGCTAGAAGTCAGGATTGCTGAACTTCTGGACCTGCTCTGCCCTCTTGCTCCCCCCGGGATAAAGCTCTTGTCTCCCTCCCTCAGTGTCCTCACTCTGCAGTGTAAATGGGACATCACCATCATGGCTGGCCTCTTCGGGAAACTTCATGTTGAATGAGTCCAGCCTTTTTTTGCGGTGTCTCAGCAATCAGGGCATCAAAAGTATTATTTGTGAAATTCTGCAGTGCTCAATACCTTTTAAGGTTTAAATCTGCAGGCGCAGGCTGATTTACACTTTGGTCTTTCAGGAGTCAACATTGTGAAAATAAGGGTATCTACCTCACCTGGGGCTGTTGGACCAGGGGCTGGTCCTGCTTTCTATGTCTGAACATAACGGGAGAAGGCGTTGGAGGGCAAAGCCTTTTTGCGTGGGGGAAGGGGAGGGCGCATTTTGTCCTCCATGTCCCTGTGGATCTGATGGCCAGTTAAGATGAGAACAACGAGCAGTAAGTCAGAACAGCAAACAGGAGGCAGCTTCAACAAATCCTGGGGGCTGCCGATACATTCAAGTTTCTGTTTCGGGTGGTGTACTGTGGGGTTGGTTGGCCAAGTCCAGTCAAAGGCTCTGGGTCACACAGGTGTAGCTGGTGCTTTAAATACATTGTCTCATTTATGGAGGGTTGCATGCTACCCTATCCTGCTCCACCACATCTCTATTCTCTCATCCTAGCTCAAACTCTAAGCTTCATATTAGATTTCAGGGGCTGGAAAAACAAAAGCCAAGTTTAAAATGTTTACCTCTAAATGTAAAGTTCAATAGTTGTGAATTGTTTCTTTTCACTGTATTATTTCTCCGTTGTTTTCTTTTTCCAGCCCTTTGAAAGAAATTTTAAATAAATTAGTAAGTAACCGAGGACAAAATAGATGAAGATAACCCTGCTTCTGTCACCAAATGCTCTGGCCTGACCCAGTTCTCTGAAGTCATACCCTGACCTAGCACTCCACAATGCCTTAGTTTTATCTTCCTCATCACTTGTGCTTCTTGTTCTTGACCTTTCTGTGCCAGGAGGCGACTGTTTTTGTTCGTTCTGTGTTTGCCGTGAAGATCATGTCATTATGATCACAACGTTTTGACTTTTGTCAAGAGAACCAAATAAAATGAGAGGAAGGACAGGTCTCCAAGAAATACGGCATGGATCAGGTCTTCCACTCCTACGCCCCTCCTCACCTCGCATCGGTTCCTTTACCTGCGGTGAGTTGCGTGCACAGTAAATAGAACACAGGCTGGGCATCGCAGAGCCATGTGGACAGATCCGGCTCCACAAGGAACACCCCTGTTCTTGGTCCTTTCTAGTGGGATGGTTGGTGGGTCTCCACTGGTACCACCCGGAGCCAGTCTTGTTTAAGCCAAGTACTCTCTCAGCATAGGTTTTGGCTTACTCCCCAGAACCAGGCCATCTTCCTGGTTAGATGACATGGTTACAGTTGTGTGGGTGGCATATTCTTTACAAACCAGCCAAAAAAAGTTTCAATAGAAACCTGCTATAGGAGGAATGGGAGGGGAGTGGCGTTAAGTGGGAAGCATTTCTAGGGGGATTTCTTGTCCACTTCTTCCTCCAGGAGTGGACAGAGGGGTCGGGTCCTATCCAAGTTCTGTCTGCCTGGGATGCCCAGGTAGGAAACGGGACCTGTAAAGCTCTTTCTACACATGAGGCCCAGAGCCAGTCACCATCCTGGGGGTAGTGTCTAGGGCTTCCTCATTCCCCTTCCCTCTCCAATTCACAGTGTGCCTTAGCATACTAAAGGTTCTGAGAAGTCATGAAGTACAGAAACCTTTCTCTCAAACTTGACTTAGAAATTAGGTAGAACAACAGCGTGGGCAGCCCTGCTCTGAGTGAAATGCTGTTACCTGGAGCTCTACTTAGAGTCCCACCCCTTCCTCACAGTTCTGCCCCTATCAGAAAGGACCACCGACCCTGGAAAGCTTTGATCCTGGAACCTGTCAAGGTTGTTGTCTGATCAAAACTCTACTGGCCATTAATCGAAAGGTGAAGAGTAGTTCTTCATTGTCATTGAAGTCCAAACGTGAGGAAATGGGCTTAAAACACAAAGGATGACAAAAATGTGTTAGAACTAGAGGCGGTGGTTGTGCAACATTGTAATTGGACTAAATATCACCGAATTGTTCACTTTAAACTGGTTAATTTTATGTTATGTGAATTTCACATCAATAAAAAAAAGTACAAATGGAACCATTTATGTGTGAAGCCCCTTTTTCTTTTTTTAAAGATTTTTTTCCTTTTTCTCCCCAAATCTCCCCAGTACATAGTTGTGTATTTTTAGTTGTGGGTCCTTCTAGTTGTGGCACGTGGGACGCCTCCCCAGCATGGTTTGACGAGCAGTGCCATGTCCACGCCAGGATTCAAACTGGCAAAACCCTGGGCCGCTGAAGTGGAGCGTGCGAACTTAACCACTCCGCCAAGGGGCTGGCCCCTGTGAGGCACTTCTAACAGTGGAACAGGAGACTGGAAATCCTAAGAACACACATGTCCTGGGCATGGGGATAGAATATGGCTGGTCCCCTCTTCTACCAAAGCACTCTCGAAGGTCATAAAGGCATTGCTCTTTCTTGATTGTTCCTCCTCGGAACCATGTGAATCTTTCATTCTTACTTTGCCTCCCAAATTGGTGTATTTAATGTTGTTTATTACATGCTAAATAGTTTTATTATGATTCTCAGCTTTTATAATTGAGACTAGTTGGTGCTTACATTATCTGAGGTTGGCAAGCAGCTGGGAACCATAGCCAAAAAGCCCGCAATAAGGATTTCCTCAAAGAGGACAAGTTTTCCTTGTGCTTAGACAGTCTTCACTCTTACATTGACTTATTCAGCACTGCCTGTGGCCCACTGTCACTTCAACTTAAGGGTTACAGGGCTCTGAGGCGGTCTGCATTTGGAGAGGGAAGATTGTTCATTGAGACAGAAGAGAGGAGTTATTATGGCGGGAAAGGTTCCACTGTTTAATTCTTCATTTTCCAGTAATAGTTTTCTTAAAAGGTACTACTGCTTCCTAGTCCTGCCTAAAATGTCTTTCACATACTATTTCTCCAATTGAAATGATACATCATTCGCCCCCAGCTTTTACTCTTAGGACGGTGTGGCTGGTGCAGAGTGAGGGGCCTCCACTGCACTCATGCTGGTAGGGCAGGCTGGGCCCGGCCATGCAGGGTTTTTTGGGCCACAGTGGATTCTGATCTTCAACTTAAATGGGATGAAAGTCATGGACGGGGGTTTCAGCAGTTGGAAGGATACAATTTGGGTGCAGTGCAGAGCGCGGTGCAGGCGGGTCAAGAGGTGCCGTGAGATAGGAGCCCTGTGCAGGCAGGGAGTGCATGGTGACGTTGGCAAGGGGCTGCTAGATGGAGACTGGAAATACTTAGGAGAGAACGTGATGTTTGGACCAGCACTAGGACAAGGAAAATCCTATTTTAGTTTTTCTGGAGATCACCTGCAAATCTGCAGCAACAGCTAACAGTACTGCTTGCTACTAGTTTTCCTTATTCAAGCACATTCTCTCTGTATGGAAAGATTTGTGTTGGTGAAGAAAGTGCACCTGACTGGGAAATGAACTTGAGTATTGACCCAGAGTAGAGTGGAGTTATGTGGGGGGTTTATTTTTAACCTTAAAGACCTATAGTCGCTTTAATAAAACACTCTCACAAGACAGTTTTAATGTTACATAAACCAAGGCTCGTCTAGCTCCAGGGTTCTACAGAAGTGCGTTTATTTTAAAGTCTGGGATGGGAATCCTACTGAAGCATTCAGAGTGGGAAGGAACCTTAGGAGTGCTTTTTGCCCATCTCCTTGTTTGCAGATGAGGAACAGGGCTCAACCTGCCCAAGGTCACGTGAACCTCGTGGCAGTTGGGATTTGTTCCAGAGATCTCACATTCCAGGCAGACCTTCTTTCCATTTAACTCCCGCCCCTTGGTGTCCTCATCTGTAAGATGGGTGACACTCAACCTGCACGTGGCTCTTGGCTCAGTGCTGGCTTACACAGTAAGTGTTTAATGAGGGTTAGCGATCATCACTGGCTGCAGGAGCAAATCTAATCTTGAAATACCAAAGACCCAGACACAAACCCCAAGGACAACTATGGTGTGAACCCAGCAAGTGAGCAAGCAGGGACACTGGGAGACTACAACACCCAAATTTTAGTTCTGGCTCCAGTACCAGCCATGCTGTATGACTTGGTGAAACTTTTCACACAGAAATTAATCTTCCACAGTAAAAGTATGGAGAAATTTCTTCTGGAGGAACTATATTTACAGTAATGTAATGTATGTATATATAATGTAACGTATACATAATGTAATACATATACAGTAATGTGGGTAGGCACAGCCCAAACGGGAGAAGAGAGACAAGGGCATAGATTAGGTTCTGGCCCGCTGCCAGGATCATCTGGAGGCAGCTCAGCATGACTAACTTGTGCCCCTTGGCCTCTCCCAGGGCCCCAAAATGCTACAGGAGTCAAGGGTCAGAGCAGTTAGAAAAAACCATGAGCTTTTTCGTGTTCTGAGGATGCTGGAGAGTGGGCCTGAGGGAGTGCCAGTGTTCCTTGGCTGGGCGACTGTTTTTCCTTCTCACCTTAATTGCGGAAAAGGTGTCTGACAGGTGTTAGCGACACCAAGGATTTTTCCTGCAGAAACCAGGAGAGCGTGTGCTTTCTACTGGATCAGCCAGGCAGAAGTCAGTCAGCCTAACTTCAAAGCAAACACGAGTGGTCCCACTATGTTAGATGTTTATACTTTCCTGTTCTTAAGTGTTAGAGAAGAAAACCAGAACTACTAAAAACTGCCAGGCTGCTGGGGGCAGGGGTGTGCTGGGACCCAGGGCCAGGCCTCACACACAGGCTGGGCTGCAGCCTGCGCAAGGCCCAGGATGCCCTGCAAGGCAGCGCTGCTCCCTGCTCAACCACTGCTGCTCTCTTAGCTGTGCATTTTGAGCTGGACTGGGGACCAGGTGGTGACTCCCTGAATTCTGAGCCCTGCTCTTAGTGTACCCACCCACGCCGACCGTCTGAGGTCAAAGAGAAAGGGCTGCCCAACACCCAGGTTTTACTGTTTCCACTTTATTGCTCAAGCACGGAACTTGAGGATGGCCTGGGCCTTCAGCAACGTGCAGAGAAGAGGCTGAGGGGGTGGGGACATGACCTGGCTGAGAAGGGAGACCGACAGGAGGGGAAATACTGAAAGGGGGTGCAGAGGGTGGTCACCATGACACCAGAAGACATCATTAGCCACACCATCTAGGGTGAGGAGGGGACAGAGACGTCACGGGCACAGCAGTGGTTCTTCCCACGCCCCTAGCACCCACATGGAGGCCACATGTTTGGAAATGGACTGGGAGGAGGAGAGGAAGAGGAAAACGGCTGCCCAGGGAGTGTCCCTCTCCACCCTGGTTTCACATCAGACCCCATACCCTACCACTCACCCCGTTCTACCAGCTGAAAAACAGACACAGCAAACAGAGGAAGCAAAATAAATTAAACATTCTGATGAGTGTGCATGTGGATGGACATTCGTTCAGCGTAACGGGGGAAGGGGAAAGGGAAGAGGTGGTGACACCACCTAAAATGATCCCCCACCTCAACCCCCCAGCCTACTCCTTTCCCCCTTCCCCCAAAGCCACCATCCAACGAGATAGAAAAATAAAGGTCTAATTCGCTCAAAATTCTTCAGTTTTTACAAAACTAACAGGGTGGAGTAGGGCAGGGAGCAGGGGAGGCAGGCGAGGGGCACAGGAGCAGGGCTAGGGGAGGCTATGCTTCCGTCTCCACCTGAGACTGGCTCCCTGCCACACCGTTCTTCTGCTCTTCCTTCACCTCCGTGTCTGCGTGATGGTCTCCCGCAGCTCCTGCTGCCTTGGCCTGCGACAGGGAGAGGGGAAGGAAGGGGATGAATTCCAGCCTCACTGCGCCCAGCCCCTCTGATGAGAAAGGCGACTCTTACTCCATACCCCACGCTTGCCTGCCTGTACCCAATGGACCTGGTGACACACCTGTATCACCCAGCACCCCGACACCATGTACGGTCTGAACTCACAAAGAGTCATCCCCCAAGTCAAAACCATACATGTGAACTCCTAACAGCATTACACGGACACAGCAATGCCCTTTCTAGATATGTCCTAAAGATATCCCTGCACATATACAAAATTATGAATTCCTAAGATCATTTATTGCAATACTATTTAGAACTGTACTTGTCCAACATGGTAGCTACCACCATGTGTGGCTACTGAGCACTTTAAATATGGCTAGTTCAGGGGCCCGCCCAGTGGCACAGTGGTCAAGTGCGCACGTTCCACTTCTCAGCGGCCCAGGGTTCGCCAGTTCGGATCCCGGGTGCAGACATGGCACCGCCTTGCAGGCAGTGCTGTGGCAGGCATCCCACATATAAAATAAAGGAAGATAGGCACAGATGTTACCTCAGGGCCAGGCTTCCTCAGCAAAAAGAGGAGGACTGGCAGTAGTCAGCTCAGGGCTAATCTTCCTCAAAAAAACCCCCAAAAACCAAAAAAAAAGAGGCTAGTTCAAATTGATGTGTTTTAAGTATAAAATACACATTGGATTTTGAAGACTTAGTCTGAAAAAAAAACAAACGCACTTTTTACAAGTTATATGTTGCAATATTTAGATAACTTGGGTCAACTAAGTATTATCAAAATTAATCTTACCTGTTTCTTTTTACCTTTAACATAGCTACTAAAAAATTTCAAATTACACACGTGGTTTGCATTGTATTCCTATTAGACAATGCTGGTTTAGAACACTGAACAACTATTAGGAGACTGGCAAATCAGCTATGACGTAGCCATACAACGGCTTCTATAGAAGCATAAGGAAGAACATGAAAGCTCTTGTATTTATGTGCTGACGTAAAATAAGCTTCCCGTACAGTATGAAGAAAGCGTGGGCGAGAGGAACAGGCAGAACGTGTTGCCTTTTATTAGGGAAAACGGAGAAGACACGAACGTGTCTGTCTGTGAGTGTACAGTGTACTGGAATGATAGCAGGACTGGTAACATCAGTTGCTTCTGGGTGGGAGGGAGACTTCTTACTTCTCTTCCATGCAGTTTGAATTTAACTATGTAAATATATTACCTATTTAAACACAGGCTTTTAAAACCCATGTTTCAAAAAGACACAGAGGGGGCCGGCCCCATGGCCGAGTGGATAAGTTCAGCGGCCCAAGGTTTCGCCGGTTTGGATCCTGGGCGCGGACATGGCACCGCTCATCAAGCCATGCTGAAGCAGCGTCCCACATGCCACAATTAGAAGGACCCACAACTAAAAATACACAACTATGTACTGAGGGGATTTGGGGAGAAAAAGGAAAAATAAAATTTTTAAAGAAAAAAAAAAAAAAGGCACAGAGAACATATGTTGGGAAGCACTCAGAGCAACCAGCTCCTGACCCCCAGGGCTTCCAGCCTGGACACAGCAGAACTCCGGCTGCGTCAGGAGGGGTTTTACTGAGGGAACACACATGTTACTGCTCCAGGGACAAGGGCAACTTCTGGTTTCTGGGGTTGGCACAGACAATCACAGCACACCAGCTGGGCTGGGCAGAGGGACAGGGTAATGCCTCTTTTTCTGTCCATTCCAACTGTTCCCTGTCCTGATGCTCACCTTGCTCTCCTCCTCAGCCAGCCTCTCGAACATGTTGGCATACAGCTTCTTCTCCCGTGCAAGCTGCTTGCGGATCCGCTGCTGGCAGATAGCCAGCTGGGCTTTGGCAGCTTTGTTGCTGGGGTAGAGCTGCAGGACCTTCTGGAAGTCAGCCCGTGCCAAGTCAAAGTCATTCACTGCCAGGTGGGCCTCTCCCCGGCGGAAAAGGCCCTTCTCATTGTTGCTGTCCAGTTCCAGGGCCTAAGGGTGCAGGGAGCAAGCAACAGCGAGACCTCAGCTCCTACAGCTTCTCTGGCCCAGACTGGGTTCCAAAGGTAGCCCTCACCAGGATGAGGCAGAATGGAAATGGGTGGCTCTACCCCAGAAAGAATGAGTCTTGGGGCATTAAATGGAAAGGACCAAGGTCTGGGAAGGAACCTCATGTAGGCCACAGGCAGAGAAGGAAGACAGGTCTTTATAGGAAAGAGAAGAACCTGTGACGACATATCCATTTTCTTTAGAACAAAGCAAGTACGTTAAGAGGAACAGGCTAAGAACCAAGGGGGAGAAAAAGCTGAAGCAGTCCTTCCATCCGGTGTTTCCTTGTACCTGTGTCAGCTGCCTCCTACCACTAAGGCCAAGTCGCTCGCTGCTCCCATCCCTTGCCTCTGGGCCCTTAATCTCAGAGCCCCCACTAGCCCAGAGTCACTGAGGGCAACTTTCAGACACACTGGCAGCTCACCCAACCTTGCCTGTGAATGGGGTTCCCGTGCCCTCTTTAAAGGGGCCTCACCTTGTTACAGCTTTCAATGGCAGCTGAGAAGGCCTGTAGTTTCAGATGACACATAGCCAGGTTGAGGTGGGAGGCCAGCCGAAGGGCCTGTGCTTTCTGAACATCCTCATTAGAGAAACTCGACTCGTATTCCAGCCAGGACACGATCTTCTTGTACTGCAGTAAAGCTTGCTTGTATTTGCCTTCCTAGAATGAGCGGGAGGCTCAAGCACCCTGCACAGGCTGTCACCCCCCGTAGACAGCAGTGACCCTTGGGCACGAGAGAGCCCTGCCTCCCTTGCACACCCCCAGGTAAGACCAGCTAGCTCAGATAAACCAGGTGAAGACTGCAGGTCCCAACCTGTCCATTCCCTGACAGAAAATGACCTCATCAAGGTGAAGGAGGGGCCCAGAAGAACCCTCCCTGGGAGTGTCCTCAGGACCACGGCTGCTGGCTCACCTTGAAGTACACAGTGCCCCGCTCTTTCACTATTGTGCTCTGTTCCAGCTTCTCCTCTGAATTCATCTCCCAAGACTCCTTGGCCTGCCGTACCCCAAGGGAGAAACAAAGTTGTCAGCTACCCGCCCCCAGAGTCACCTGTAGGGTGGCACCTGACTTCAGGATAGGGAAGAACTTGACCAAACGCACCTTCTCAAAACTCTTGAGGTGGACTTCATATTTCAGCTCAGCATTTGGTGGGATTTGGAACTTTTCCTTCCCAGCACTGCCAAAAGCATAGCTGTGGGGCAAAAAAGCAGCGCTTAGCCTGCTCCACACCGAAAGGCTTCTTGACTGTTTCCTGGAAAGCACCTCCCCATCCCTTGAGACCTGGTTCAAATGTTTCCTGTTTGGCAAAATCTTCCCTGACCTCTTCACACAATTAGCTGGTCTCTTAGCATCTTCCATATCCTCACACTACGCGCTGGGGTGATTACTAATTTAAATGGTATCTCACTGAACAGCAGGCAACTAGAAGGCCGGACCATCTTTCGGAATTTTCAGCATTGTGTCTGGCACAGAATACGTATGTTTCAATAAATGTCATTAACAACTGGATGAATTAATGGGAGATGAAAATCTTGATGTCGGTAGAAGAGGCAGCAACCATGACTGAAAAGATGAGGCTTTGATCCAAGTAGATGTGGACAGCGGGAGCCACGCTCTTAAATACAATGGAGAGCCCACCGTGGCCTGTCTCTGGTGTGCCCAGAGGCACGGTGAACTCTACTGAGGCTGCGGTGGAGCGAACACACACAAGGCAAAGGATACAAATGGCCAGTTCTATCACTCGCCGTGGATATGTAGATCTCTGACCTTGGTTCATCCACCCACTCCTCACCTGGGCTTGAGGTACACAATGGAATGCTCTCCTTTTTCCATGCGCTGAATGGCTTTCTCCAGCCCACAAGGCAGATCCAGATTCTCCCCCTCACCGACTTCAAAGTGGACCTCCCGCCGGTCAAAGAGCTGGTCCTTATAGTAGCCTTCAAGTGCAACTGGCATGAAAGTACCAGGGGTGTGAGCGGGCAGGATGCCCTCAGCCTCCCTCTATCACCTCCTCACTTCCTGCCCCCAAGATGCCCTTGTTGTGTTCTCAGACCTGGAGAGATGTTAAGACTATGGTCCAATCCCTCATTTTACAGACAAGAAAATAGGATCACAGAAGGGAAATGACTTTCCCAAAGTCACCCAGGACCTAAGTCTCAGAACCTGAATTGAAACCGCAGACTGTACGTCTCACCTTCCACAAGAGCACCATCGTTGGGCCTGGCATAGCCTTCGCCCCGCGCCCGTATTCTCCGGATGATTCCACCATCTTCTTCTTCTGTCAGGTCCTCTCCCCTAAACTCAAACAACTCCACCTGTGGGACAAAGCATCAAGCGACACAACTCCTCTCAGCACCAACTTACCAACAGTGAGATACAACTTTTTTCTTCCTCAGCAGAGTCCCTCGTAACTGCCAGACCAGGTCTGACCACAAGGGCAGCCACACTAGGAGCGGACAAAGCGGCACTTTTGCGAAGTTTTTGGGAGCTGCCCTAGTCTCAACTGGGACAGAGGTGGGCAGGCCACATGGGTTTCAGTTTATCTCAAGAGATCAATCTACTTACCACCTGCTCCACATAGCAAGGGCATGTTCCAGACAATCCCAATTCAGCTACTTGAAAAGCCCAAGCCGGTGGGCACTGGAAACAACCTGGCCTCTTTCGGTAGCCTTCTGAACACTGTCCCAGTGGCCACTGATTAGGGCTTAACCATTTTAGACTGAACAGTGTCAAGTTCAACCTCCTCAGCAAAGGCTTTCCTCACCCCTTTGACGCTTGGGGGAGCATTTCTCCCCTTCTCTGATCTCGAGAGCACCAATATTCTATACCACCATTTATAATTACACAGATTCTGACGTCTTGACTCCTTTCGGTTAAAATTACGACCCATTTCTTCTGGTCATGGCTCCTGAGATAAACATGCCTCCAGCCCTGCTTCGAGTCTGAGGAGAGCTTCATGGCTGCCTCTTCCCACCTGAAACCTCCACCGTCAGCCCCGTCCTGGCAGCAGCAGGCTATGTGCACAGCAGAGCCAGCTGCCCTCTCCATTTCTCTTCCTGCCCTACGGCCAGGCCCTCAGCCTTGGCTACATTGTCTCCAAGCGGCAGGAAGGGCTGGAGGGCGGCCAGGCCCTGGGCTGAGATAAGGCTGGCTCTTTGCCTTGCTCTCTGTGGCTGGACACTCACCTCAAACACAAGCGTGGCATTGGGGGGTATCTTTGGAGGGCTGCCTGCCGAACCGTACGCATATTCAGGTTTGCAGGTGATGTGGCACACTTCCCCCACCTTCATGGTTGCTACGGCAATGTCCCAGGCTTTGATGACCTCCCCTGTAGGTGCACAAAGCGAACAGGTCCTCCTTGGCAGGGATCTGACTCTGGGCTCAAACAGTAGCCCTGGAGAAACTTATTGTACCATGCCCAAGGGGAAGCTGGACACTCTTTAGAAACAGGACCAGGAAGGTAGAAAACATGGTTGCAGTAAGTGCTGTCAGGTCTCAGGAAAAAAAAAAAAAAATCACTCAACTCTAGAACAAAGGAGTTCAAGAAACAAGGCAGTCCACCCCTGAGGAGGAAGTGAGGTGTTCAGGGAAAGGAGAAAGAGAAACCAACACAGTTAAAAGACAGTGGAAGAAAAAGGAGCAACAGAAAAAAATAGACTGGAATAAATCATTCCTCCTTAAGCTTCTGAGAATATGGTTTCCGCTTTGACAGCTCATACCCTCCTTGAAGCCTATCCTACCACCTACTAACCACGCCTACCTTTTCCCAGGTCAAAGGAGAACTTGTCCTTGCGGTCCACACTGGAGTCGAACTTGGTGCCATCTAACAGCCAGCCAGTGTAGTGGACAAAGACTCGGTCCCCAATCATGGGCATCTCCGTGCCCGTGCCCTCTCGCTTGATGACCTAAAAGAAGGGGAGAAGGTGAGTATCCAGGGATGGGGGCAGAAAAAGGCACCGAAACTGCCTGCGTGCCACTGATGGGAACACAGAGGGACTCTTCTGCCTCCTCGTAAGTAGGTTCAAGGGACCAATCTTCAAATGATTCTGACCTCCTTCTCTTTGAAGTGCAACATGACTTGGTTTGAAAGACCGGAGACAAAAGACCCGAGTTTCAGTTTTTGCTGTATGATCTTGGGTAAGTCACTTCAACTCTCTAGACCTCATTTGTAAAGGAGCGATGATAATCCCTATCAGAGTTGTTGGAAGATTAAATCAGTAAAAGGTTGAATAAAACACTATCAGCAGCAAAGGAAGAAGTGTTTATGCATTGTTTCCTCATTCTTCCTAAATGCCAGTGGTCATCAGATCGGGATCTGGTTTGGAGGTAAGAGGAGGAGAAGAATAAGAGCAATAAAGAAAATAGGAGCAGTGTGAAAGAGGTAAAAGAAAATACCAGGTTACACATGAGCACAGGGGCTCTCAATCAGGCCACCAACTCTGACTTGCAACATGAGCATTCCTGACTGGTAGGCTAGTCAAGTCCTTTATTTCAAGGCTAGAGTATTTCCCAGGAACGTATAAGCCTCTGCTTCTCTTCTTTAGCATTTATAAAAGAGGACTCCACGGGCCACCTGGTAGGTGTGTGGTTACCCTCTAAAGGAAAGCTTCCATGATAGAATGGACCAAGACTCGAGAAGTAGAAAAGTAGAGGGGAAGGAGTGAAGGATAAAAGGGGAAATGACCCTTCCAGAAATAATAATCTCAGAAATCCCCAGGACGCTGGAGAGAGGGGAAGCTGCATGCCCACTGGGACAGCAGCATGAGATTCCAAGATCTGGGGCAAAGCCAGCTGCATTTCTGGACCAGGTAAGGGCTCCCCGAAGTCTTCAGCTTTGCCCAGATCTCACACACTCACACACGTGTGGAGCTGAGCAGTGGGAAGCCAGGACAAGGAGAAACATTGGATGAGGAGAAAGCAAGAAATCCTGCCTCGGGTTTCTCCATCCTGGACTCCACAACCTGCTCTGGACCACCGCTGGTTGTCCTGACTCAGGTCAAGATGCCCTGCCCCCTGAGTCCTGGACCCCCTTCTTTGCTCCTTTGGCTAATTGTAGTCAGGCGGTTACACTGCAGCAGGCTCCGAAGTAAAGCACCTCCCCCTGGCCCCACAGCCCACACCCCGAAGCCCCAACTCAGGAGGCCCCGGGGGGGGGGGGGGGGGGGGGGCCGGCGCAAGATGGGCGGGGAACTACAGATCCCGGCATGCACCGCTCCCTGGTTTTCCCTGCGCTGGGCGGGGGGAGGCGGGGGACAGCATGGCTAAGCGGGTGACCTAGCTGGGTCCCAGCCTCTAGAAAGGGGGTAACGAGAGGGCGGAGGCCGCCAGAACCTTTCTCACGGCCAGGCACGGGCGCCAAGTCGCACAAAGGCTTGTGGGCCAGGAAATCACTCTTGTGACCCGCTCCACGTCCTAGCTAATATTTAACTGCCAGGGGTAGGCGCGCTCTCGCACCACCACCGACGAAGGCCGCCCAGGGACTTCCCGGCTGCGGCTGGCAGGGAAGGAGCTGGCAACTTGGCGGGGCCGCGGGGTCGGGGCGAGGTGAGGTGAGGGGGGCGGTGTCGGGGCACGCCGCCCGGGCCCCTGGCCGCAGCTCGCGTGCCCCGCTGGGCCCCGCCCCTCTCGGGCGCACCGCGCACGCCGGATTTGAGGCTGCAGTCCCGGCCCCCTTCCCGGGCCCGCAGAGCTGGGGCGCCGGGGGGCTTCAGCCCAGACCGCGGGCTTCCCAGGGGGCCGGGAAAACGACCATGTGGAGGCCGGCGCACCTAGGCACCCCTCTTAGGAGCGTGTGGCTGCCCTCCCACTCCCGAACAACGCAGCCTGGTCCAGGAAGGCGATGCGACCGGCCGCCGGCTGCGCGACCTAGCCAACTACTGGCCTGGAGGCTGCAGAGGCGGCCGTTTCCGCCCCGTCTCCCGGCCGGGGTGCCCCCATGCTCGGCGGAAGGACGGCTGCGATGGGCACCCGGAGCTCGGCCGCCCCAGCAGGCCCAGGGCTCCCGACCCGCCCCCGCCCCTTACCTTAAGCACGCCTTCGTCTTGCTTGGGGCTGACATCCACTCCCTCGAGGGGCAGCGGCGCCGACTGCGCCCCGCTCTCGGCCGCCTTCATCTCCTCGGCGGTCATCGCCGCTCGGTGCGCCGTTTACTCGGGAGCTGGGCACCGGGCACGAGCCAAGCTCTCTCGGCCGCCGGGCCTATCTGCACGGGGTGCGGGCGGGACGGCGCTGGCGCGGCGGCCGCCGAGCTGCAAACCGGCCGAAAGCTCGAGCACCTCTGCCTCCCGGCGCGCTCGCGGCCCGCGGCGGAGTCGGGCGCGGGAGCGGGAGTAGGTGGGTAATGCGCGGCCGGGGGGAGCGATTGGTCCCACCCCGCCGCGGAGGGAGGGGCTGGGAGGAGCTGGAGCAGGAGCGAGGGACGGAGGGGGTGGGGGTGGAGAACTTTCTAGAGACGGCGGCGGCTAAGCCGGTTCGGGTTCTAGTGCTAAGGGCGCTTATAAGAAAAAAAATTTTTTTCTGGTTCATTCCTCCTGCTGGCTGCCTGGCTCCTCTTCCCCCGACTCGTAGGACCCTCGGACTCTAAGGAACCGCCCCCCCGCCCCACGCGCTCTCCCCGGGCCCCCCCCCGTCCGTTTCCCGGACTAACCGGATTCTACCAGATCCTTCTCGATCCCCCCATCACTCCAACACTGAGCCTGCCAACTGCCCCAGATCCGCCCTTTATATTGCAGCCCGCAGCGTGGTTTGCTCAGAGCCCTGTGGCCGGATGTGAGCGGCAGCGCGTCCGTCTCCTCGGGACCGGAGACGCGCATTTTTATAAAAGCCGACCGTAAACACAGATGGCATGGCCTCCTTGCCTTTACTGCGCGCGTACATTTAACCAACGGGGGGAGAAAAGGGGGATAGGAATTCGGGCAGTGGCGGGGTCGGGGGGAGTGAGTCTAATAGCAGTTATCCCAGTGCACAGAATTGGGGGAAAGCAACCTTGATTTCCCTAGTTCAGGGAACATGTGGCGCCTTCAGCTCTTTAGAATGCTCGGAGTAGCCGATTTGCAAGAAATGACCCGCTGAGCTAAGGACTCTTAAATGGGGCACGTATTAAAAGGACCTTCCTTTAATACAATTAATAAAACTGCCGTTTCGGTTAATACTTATTCGGTTACTACCAATTTTTAATTGGTTCAACTCGCGAAAACAGCCGTTCCATTTCGCTAAAGGCCCACGAGAAGGAATGTTTTCTTCTTACTGTTTGGTTGCCAAGTGTTAATGGGCTGCTTGTGGAGCGCAGAGCACCTGTGCGGTAGTTTGAAGGTCTGCGCAGCTAGCTATCCAAACAAAAGCCTCTGACAAAAAGACCCTTTCAGAGAGAGTCTTGGTTTTGCTCATCACTTAACCCCAGTTTAGCATAGTGCCTGGTGAGTGGTACCAAATAGTTATTGGCTGCATGAATTTGTATTCCAACAATAAACTTTCTTTGGAGCCCTCACGTTGTACTTGGCGCTATGCTGCTGTACGCAAACTGTCCCGATGGCGGGGGGGGGGGGGGGGGGGGTAATTCAAAGGGCTGTTAGAGATGAAATTTCAATAGCATAACATAATTTGATAGTTTATTGTAGTCCTTTTTGATGGAACTTGACTGGAAGGGGATGCAGAAGAAATAAAACCGTTAATTCCAGCATTTTACAGTAAATGAGTTTAGCCACAAGTAAGATGTTTCTAAGTCCTGAGACTTAAGGTCGCTAAGATGATGGCGGATACCCTCAGAGGAGATGGACGATTCACTCACTAGGGTTAAATCTATTTCTTTTCTCCACTTCCCTTAGTACGGTAAGAGGTAGCAGTGCTAAGGCTCTCCAAAGCTCCAGCAGACAGGGATAGTGGGTAAGATTCTGGCTTGCTGTTGTGGCAGTTATCTTGCTGCTTATTCTACATGGATGCTAGTTTCTTTCGGTGCTGGGGCCATTGGCTATTATCTAGCAGAACAAGTTGGGATAGAAAAGAAAAGTTCAGGGGCCGCCCCGTGGCCGAGTGGTTAAGTTCGTGTGCTCCACTGTGGCGGCCCAGGGTTTCACGGGTTCAGATCCTGGGCGCAGACATGGCACCGCTCCTCAGGCCACATTGAGGTGGCGTCCCACATGCCACAACTAGAAGGACCTGCAACTAAGATATACAACTATGTACCGGGGGGGGGGGGGGTGTTTGAGGAGATAAAGCAGAAAAAAAAAGATTGGCCACAGTTGTTAGCTCAGGTGCCAATCTTTAAAAACAAAAGAAAAGAGAAGTTCACCTTTAGAGTAATGCTTTTCTGCATTTTTTTTCCTTATTGAAAGCAAACTGTGTAGGTCTATGTCTTTTTTTTTTTTTTTGAGGAAGATTAGCCCTCAGCTAACATCTGCTGCTAATCCTCCTCTTTTTGCTGAGGAAGCCTGGCCCTGAGCTAACATCCGTGCCCATCTTCCTCTACTTTATACGTGGGATGCCTGCCACAGCATAGCTTGACAGGTGGTGCTAGGTCCACACCTGCGATCCGAACCAGCAAACCCTGGACCACCGAAGCAGAACGTGCGAACGTAACTGCTGTGCCGCCGGCCCAGCCCATAGGTCTATCTCTTTTAATTCTTGTCAGCACATATTAATTGGGCACTTAGGATGTGCCTGCCATTGCATAAACACACAACTTAATAACAGTAGAAAGAGCAAATGCTATGGAGTAAGCAAGGATTTGGGTTGCCCACGTACTAACTTTGATTTGGGGCGGGTTATAACATTGTCAATCAGTGTAGCTGTGATGGTTAAAAAAGTGGCAAGGTATGTCAGGTTCTAGTGCAGTGCCCGCCTTCAAGCAGGTGGTTAATGAATATTGGTCATTAGTCTACTGTGATAAGTGCTGTGGTGGAGACAGGGACAAAGTGCTGAGAATACAGAGGTCTGTAAGAGAGGGAAAAGAGTGGGTGTAAGGGGAGAGGGAGGGACGAGAGGGAAAGGTTTGCCTGCATTCAGTGGATGAGTAGATGAGGAGGCTGGGGGAGGAGGGGGCAGTAGGCAGTGGGTTCTTGAATCTCAGCAGGAACTTATTGTTTCTAGAAGTTTTTCTGGTTATTTACATTATATTCTCCTCATAGTAAAACTTGCACATACTAAATGTAGAAAGTTCCCAGATGCTTTGTTCTTTCCCTCCTCTTCCTTACCCCTTTCCCAGCCCATTTAAATTAGAATTCCCCTTAAAGGCATTTAACAAGGTAATTATTTTCACTGGTATCGGTTAGTCATTCAAAATCCTTCTGAAATTTTCCCCCTTTGCTAGAGGAAGAGAGTGCACTTTTTTTAGTCATCCACCTGGCTCTGTAGATGATTCCTGCTGTGGTTAGAAGCTTTAGTATTGCCAAAATGAGCCTCCAGAGCTCGTCTGGTTCACCTCTCAAATGCGAGGCCCATCCCTCAGACGCGAAGACCCCTTTGTTTTTACGCGAAGACCCCTTTGTTTTTCAAAGTTGCCATTTTGACTTAGACTGCCAATGCTCTTAAACATTTGAAAAATTATATAATATGAATCATTCCAATGAATGAGATGAGTGTGTGTCTATACATGTACACACACACACACGCACACACACATTACGTAACATGCAAACATAGTGAACCTTGGGAATATACCAGCAAACCTAAGAATTAGAACACTACCAATGTGATTTGTGTCAAAAATGTAATAACAAAAATGTTAAGGACCCTTACGTAATTTTTTGCTACTTTTGGTGTCTATTAACTGAGAAAACACAAATTATACTACTGACCAAAATAGCTACTACACATTTCATAAAACATTTATTTTAGTGATTACAGCTCCATTTTCATACATTTGAAAAACAGTAGCCCTCTGTGAGGTCTGCATGTAATGGAGATCTGCATAGTGTAAAGGGCTCTGGGCTCTGGACTGGGTTTACGTGGGTTCAGATCTCAGCTGCATCATTGAACACACCATGGGTCCTTGGGCAAGTTTTCTCCACGTCTAAAATGGGAGGGGCTGGCCCCATGGCCGAGTGGTTAAGTTCTCGAGCTCCCACTGCAGGCGGCCCGGTGTTTCGTTGGTTCGAATCCTGGGCACGGACATGGCACTGCTCATCAAGCCATGCTGAGGTGGCATCCCACATGCCACAACTAGAAGGACCCATAACTAAAAATATGCAAATATGTACCCGGGGGTTTTGGGAGAAAAAGGAAAAATAAAATCTTTAAACAAATAATAATAAAATAAAATCTAATTTCATGCTTTTCAGCTAAATATACATTTTTGTTTTGCTCTTAGGGGTGATAAAAAGTAGCTAGTCATTATTCCATATCTAAGGATACACTGAAATTTGGCTTTGGCCTTGTTCTTCAGAGGGTCACATAGCAAAATGCCTATTTCAGCATTATTTCCAGCTTCCCCAAACTTGTGTGTGATCAAAGGTCACGTGTTTCTCTAGGTTACTGTCCTATCTAATTAGCATAACTAGAATGAGGATTGTCATTTGGGAAAAATAAAATCTTGCTGTCCGTCATCCTCAGTTGAAAGTAAATGTGTGTTTAATATCATAGATATCCACTGTAGTGACCGCAGGAGCACCCCAACAGCTGTCCTTGCTGAGAAATTAGCAATCGTTGTTCCTTGTGTAATGTCAAACTTCCATAATTGATCTACTAACATTTTAAAATGTTTAAATTGTATTAATAGTACATTTATATGAAGGTTTGGGTTTCTTCTTTTATCTCAGAAGTTCGTTCTGTGAGTTAATAGTCAGCTGTCGTCTAGTCAGATATTGACTTTAATATTTATCCTTTCAGCATTTGGCCAAGATGTGTATCCAGAGCATTTCTGAGTTTAACCCTTCTCGTGGCTCTGCAGGTGGTTTTTAAGTAGCTCTGTCCACAGCTCACTTCCTCCAGGGGAATTATTCTGGCATTTCCTTGGGCTTACTTCCTCAGGTTTCATTTCCTCCTGGGTTCCTGGGAGCCCTGGAGCGGGTGGTTCCCACAGATTCCTGGATAGACCAGACAGAGAGAGCCTCATACACCTACGGGGAGAAGGGGCATTAATTTTTTTTTTAAAGGGCCTCTTGGTTTGCCAGGGGCTTCACTGATCAATTACTTGACACCCCAACTCTTCTGTCTTTCTTTCCCATGGGATAGGATAGAGGGATGGAGAACATCCCTCCGCCCCTGTGCTCAAGACCGTGCCCGCTGATACTTGCTGCCACCACTTTCTACAAATGGCCAGTAAATGGTGTCAAGATATTTTTTGAGCACCTTCTAGGTTCCCGGGTCAGCACTAGGGACTGTGGGGTGCCGAGAGGCCACGACAGAATTACCCTCCCCTTAAGGCGCCGACACAGGGGAGTTAGAGCAAAGCTAAGGGCTAGCTGTGTGGCACTGTTTCAAAGAGCACAATGGCTGAACCTGTTCAGAGGAAAAGTATTCTGGGAAGGCCTCGCAAAGAGCTAGAACTTGGAAAAGATCTTGAAAGATGGATAATAATATTTATTTACTTTTAAAAAAGATATAACCAATAAATGTTTGGCTTGATAAATTTTTACATATGTGTATACCGGCCTACCACCCAGATCAAGATAGAGAACATTCCAGCACTTCAACAGATTCCTTCATGTGCCCTCCCAGGCAATAATCATCCCCAAGAGTAGCCACTGTTCAGACCTCTATCACAATAGAGTAGTTTTGTCTGGTTTCGAACATCATTCGAAAGAAATCCTACAGTGTATACTTTCTTCGACTGGGTTTTTTTGTTCCACATTATGTCTGTGAAATTCATCCATTTGTTGCATATAGGAGTGGTTCGTTACCTTTCATTGCTATATAATATCCCATTGTGTGAATATACTGCAATTTACTTATTCAGTCTCTTGTTGACGATATTGGGACTGTTTCCAGTTTTGGGCTATTATGAATAAAGCTTCTACGAACATTCTTATTTGTGACTTTTGGTGGACATAAATGCTCATTTCAGTTTGGTATATACCTAAGAAATGGAATTGCTGGGTTATGGGTTTCTGTTATATTTAGCTTTAGTAGATACTGCCAATTTTCCAAAGTCGTGGTATCAAGTTACACTCCCACCAAGAGTGTGCAAGAGTTCTAGTTGCCTCACATCCTCAGCAAAACGTGGTATTGTCAGGCCTTTTAATTTTAGCCCATTTGAGGGATGTAGTGCTATGTAATTTGTATTTCCTTGATAATTAATGAAGTCAGACCCCTATTAATACACTTATTGGCCATCTGGATAGCCTCTTTTGTGAAGTACCCGTTCAAGTCTTTGTCCTGTTTTAAAAGATTGCATTGTGCGACTTTTTGTTTTTTGTTTTTTTTTTAAAGATTTTACTTTTTCCTTTTTCTCCCCAAAGCCCCCCGGTACATAGTTGTATATTCTTCGTTGTGGGTCCTTCTAGTTGTGGCATGTGGGATGCTGCCTCAGTGTGGTTTGATGAGCAGTGCCATGTCTGCACCCAGGATTTGAACCAACGAAACACTGGGCCGCCTGCAGTGGAGTGCACGAACCCAACCACTTGGCCACGGGGCCAGCCCCGACTTTTTGTTTTTAATTTGTCGAATTTCTTTCTATATTATAGGTAAGATTTGAAAGATATATTGTAATAATCTTTTGGTCTATGGTATGCCGTTTCACGCATTTTTTTGATGAACAGATTTTTAGTTTTAATGAAGTCCAATTTATTAATCCATTTTTTATGATTAGTGATTTTCTTTATTATTATTTTTTTTTTTGAGGAAGATTAGCCCTGAGCTAACTGCTGCCAATCCTCCTCTTTTTCTGCTGAGGAAGACTGGCCCTGAGCTAACATCCATGCCCATCTTCCTCTACTTTATATGTGGGATGCCTACCACAGCATGGCATGCCAAATGGTGCCATGTCCGCACCCGGTCTGCCGAGAAGCAGAACGTGGGAACTTAACCGCTGTGCCACCAGGCCGGCCCCAGTGATTTTCTTTAATAGACTTTATTTTTTAGAGAAGTTTTACGTTCAAAGCAAAATGCAGCAGAAGGCACAGAGATTTTCCATAGATCCCCTGCTCCCATACTTGCACAGCCTCCCCCATTATTAGCATCCCTCACCAGAGTGGTACATTTGTTACAATTGGTGAACCTACATTAACACATCATTATCACTCAAAGTCCATAGTTTACATTAGGATTTACTCTTGGTGTTGTATACTGTATGGGTTTGGGCAAATTTATAATGACCTGTATCTACCGTTATAGTATCATACAGAGTAGTTTCCTGTCCTAAAAATCCTGTGTTCTGCCTGTTCATCCCTCCCTCCCTGGCAACTTCAGACAAGCACTAACCTTTTTACTGTCACCACAGTTTTGCCTTTTCCGGAATGTCATGTGGTTAATCATACAGTGTGTAGCCTTTTCAGACTGGCTTCTTTCACTTAGTAATATGAATTTAAGGTTCCTCAATGTCTTTTCACATCTTGATAGCTCATTTCTTTTTAGTGCTGAATAATATTTCATTGTCTGGATGTACCACAGTTTACTGCTGAATGACATCTTGGTCACTTTCAACTTTTGGCAATTAGGAATAAAGCTGCTATAAACGTCCGTGTGCAGGTTTTTGTGTTGACATGTTTTCGACTCCTTTGGGTAAATACCAAGGATTCCGATTGCTGATTGTTGGATCATATGATAAGAGTATGTTTAGTTTTGTAAGAAACCACCAAACTGTCTTGTCAGGTGGGTGTTTCAAATTCCCCACCAGCAATTAACGAGCGTTCCTGTTCCTTCATGTCCTCACTAGCAGTAGCTATTGTCAGTGTTCTGGATTTTGGTCATTCTAATACGTGTGTACTGGTATCTCATTGTTTTAATTTGCATTTGCCTGATGGCATATGATGTGGACCGTTTTTTCATATGCTTATTTGCCATCTGTATATCTTTTTTGGTGAGGTGTCTGTTAAGGTCTTTGGCCCAATTTTTAATCAGATTGCTTGTTTTCTTATTGCTGAGTTTTAAGAGTTCTTTTTGTATTTTGGCTAACAATCCCTTATCAGATATAGCTTTTAAAGATATTTTCTCCCAGTCTGTGGCTTTTCTTTTTATTCTCTTGACAGTGTCTTTTTCAGAGCAAAAATTTTTAATTTTAGTGAAATCTGGCATATCAGTTCTTTCTTTCATGGATTGTACCTTTGGTGTTGTATCTAAAAAGTCATTTCCAATCCCAGGGTCATCTAGATTTTTCTCCTATCTAGGAGTTTCATAGTTTTGGCTTTTACGTTTAGGTCTGTGATTCATTTTGAGTTGGTTTTTGTGAAGGGTGTAAGATCTATGTCTAAATTCATTTTTTTTGCTTGTGGATGTTCAGTTGTTCCAGCATCATTTGTTGAAAAGAGTATCTTTGTTCCATGTATTGCCTTTGCTCCTTTGTCAAACACCCGTTGGCTATATTTATGTGAGTCTGTTTCTGGTCTCTCTTTTCTGTTCCATTGATCTATCTGTCAATTATTTCACCAATACCACTTTGTCATTTTCTTTTTCCTTTGAGGAAGATTAGCCCTGAGCTCACATCCATGCCCATCGTCCTCTACTTTATACGTGGGATGCCTTCCACAGCATGGCTTGACAGGCGGTGCCAGGTCCGCACCTGGGTTCTGGGCTGCTGAACCCTGGACCACTGAAGCGGAACGTGTGAACTTAACCGCTGTGCCACTGGGCTGGCCCCGACCTGCCTTGATACTGTCGCTTTATAGTAAGTCTTGCAGTTGGGTACTGTCAGTCCTCTGACTTTGTTCTTCTCTTTCAATATTATGTTGGCTATTCTGGGTCTTTTGCCTCTCGGTATAAATTTTAGAATCAGTTTGTTGATATCCACAAAATAACTTGCTGGGCTTTAGATTAGGGCTGCATTGAACCTATAGATCAAGTTGGCAAAAACTGACATCCTGACAATACTGAGTCTTTCTATCCATGAACATGAAATATCTCTCCATTTATTTAGTTCTTTGATTTCTTTCATTAGAGTTTTATAGTTTTTCTCATACAGATCTTGTATATATTTTGTTAGATTTAAACGTATTTCATTTTTGGGGGTGTTAATGTAAATTGGTATTGTGTTTTTAATTTCAAATTCCACTTGTCCACTGCTGGTAAATAGGATTGAATTTTGTATATAAACCTGTGTCCTATAACGTTGCTATAATCTCTAGTTCCACTAGTTTTTTTTTTTTTAAAGATTGGCACCTGAGCTAACAACTGTGGCCAATCTTTTTTTTTTTTTTTCTTTTCTGCTTTATCTCCCCAAATCCCCCCTGGTACATAGTTGTATATCTTGGTTGCAGGTCCTTCTAGTTGTGGCATATGAGACGCCACCTCAACGTGGCCTGACGAGCGGCGCCACATCCACGCCCAGGATCCGAACCCGTGAAACCCTGGGCCGCCACAGTGGAGCACACAAACTTAACCACTCGGCCACGGGGCCGGCCCCTCACTAGTTTTTTTGTTGATTCTTTCAGATTTTCTACATAGATGATCATGTCATCTGCGAACAGAAAATTTTCTTTCTTTCTTCCTAATCTTGGTTAGTGATTTTTTTGTGTGTCTCGTTTAAGACATCTTTGCCTAGCCCATGGTCATGAAGATAGTCTCCTTTTTGTTTTTGTTTTTTTAAATCCTAGAAGATTTTATTTTCTCTTTCACATTTAGGTCTATGATCCATCTCAAATTAATTTTTACATCTAGAGTGGGGTAGGGAGCCAAGTTTTGCTTTTTGCACAGGATGTACAATTGAGCCAGCACTAGTTATTGAAGGGCCACCCTTTCCCCACTGAACTGTGTGGCTCTTTTGTCGTCTGTCAGGCGTGAGCGTGCATTTATGTCCGTTTTGGACTCTATTTTGTTCCCTTGGTCTGTTAATCTGTTCTGTGCCAATACCTTAGTGTGTTAGTTGCTGTAGCTTTAAGATAAGCTTTGATGTCTGGGAGTGCAAGCCCTGCGGCTTTGTTCTTCTGTTTCAGATTGCCTTGGCTTTTCTTAGTTCTTTGATTGTTCCGTATACATTTTAGAATCATCTTGTCAATGTCTAAAAATAAAATGCTGGGATTCTGATTGGGATTCCATTGAATTTATACATCAAATTAGGGAGATTTGACATCTTAAAATACTGTCTTCCAATCCATGAACATAAAATATGCTTCTATTTATTTACGTATTCTTTAATTTTTTTCAGCACTGTTTAATGTTTTATATTTTTTAGTATAGAGGTCTTGCACATCTTTTATTAGATTTATTCATAGGTATTTTTTTGTTTTTGTGCTATTGCAAATGCCAGTTTCACAAGTTTCCTTTCTAATTGTTTGTTGCCAATGTATAGAATGCAATTGATTTTTTGTTTTTATTTTTTATTTTTAATTGTGGTAAAATACACATAACATAAATTTTACCATTTTAACCATTTTTGGGTGTATAGTGTAGTGGCACTAAATACATTCACATTATTGCACAAACATGCAATTGATTTTTTTGGTAAGAGCTTTATTGAGATAGAATTCAGACACCATATAATTCACCCATTTAAAGTGTACAATTCAGTGACTTTTAGCATATTGGTGGACTTGTGCCACTGTTACCACAATCAGTGTTGGCACATTTTCATGACCCCATAAGGAAACCTTGTACCCTTCCCAACCTCCCCCAGCCCCCAGCCCCTGGCAAATGCTAATCTACTTTCTGTCCATCTGTTCCCCTCTTAGTTCACAGGTATTTATTTACGAGGTTTGACAGAATGACTGGAGCTTCATCTTTATGCACGGATAATGCTTTAAGAATTCCTGCAGATGCTTTACCCGCTCTTGGACGTCGTGGGTCTTTTAGACACTTGCATTCTATTGTTTATTTATCCGCCTGGTCCTTAGCTTTCTTTTTCTTTCTTTCTTCTTTTCTGCCTCTTACTCGTGAAAGAAAAAGGTGCGTTTCTGGTATCTGTCACCCTTCCTCCGTGAACATTGAGGCAAACACACCCTCTCCTCCTCGGTGGTGGCTCTTCCAGCCCTGAATCACCGTGTCCTTCTCTAGGCCGTGCCTTTCCCTAGTTCATTCAGCTGCTACTTGGAAGCATTTATCTTTCTCCATTTCTGTTCTCCGATTTTTCTTTCCTCACGCAATTGATTCTTAAAATCAGCTTTATTGAGGTCTAATTTACACGTGCTAAAATTCACCAATTTTAAGTGAATAGTTCAGTGAGTTTTGATAAATGTATGGAGACATGCAACCACTACAGCAATCAAGATATAGAACTTTTCTATCATCCCCAAAAGTTTGCTTATGCCCCTTTACACCTAGTCCCTAGCAGCCCCCTCCCTGGCCCCTGGCATCCACTGATCTGCTTTCTCTTACTGTAGTTTTGCCTTTTCTAGGATTTCCTATAAAAGAATTATACAGCATATATCTTTTGTATCTGGATTCTTTCACTTAGCATCATGCATGTGAAATTAACCCATGTTGTTGTGTGTATCAGTAATTTGTTCTTTTTTTAAAAAATTACTGAATAGTATTCCATTGTCTGGATATACCACAGTTTGTTTATCTATTCACCAATTGAAGGACATTTGGGTTGTTTCCAGTGTTTGGCTACTAGGAATGAAGCTTCTGGAACATTCTTGTACAAATCTTTGTTTGGAAATATGTTTTCATTTCTCTTGTATATACGCCTAGGAGCAGGCCTGCTAGATCATATGGTAAGTACATGTTTGACTTTATAAAGAACTGCTAAACTTTTTAAAAAGTGGCTGTACCAATTTGTATTCCCACCGGTAATGTGTGAGAGTTACATTTGCTCTGCATCCTTGCCAACACTGATTAGTCTTTTAACCATTCTGGTGGGTATGCAGTAGAATATCATTGTGGTTTTAATTTGCATTTCCCTAACGAATAATGATGTTGAGCATCTTTTTGTGTACTTATTTGCCATGTTGTGTATCTTCTTTGGTGAAGCATCTGTTCATATCTTTTACTCATTTAAAACAATCAGATCATTTTCTTATTGATTTGTAAGAGGTATATGTGTGTATGCATATGGTGTGCGTATGGCACTGTGGTGAGCTGAATAATGGTCCTCCACGTTCTAAACCCCAGCATCTGTGAATAGGTTACCTTGGGTCTTGAGAGGGAGAGATTATCCTGGCGAATCCAATGTTATCACAAGGGTCTTTATAAGAGGGAGGTAGGAGGGTCAGCATCAGAGATGGAGCTGTGACAGTGGAAGCAGAAGTTGGTATGCTGTGGGTTCATAAGCCCAGGAATATGAGCAGCCTCTAGAAGCTGGAAAAGGTAAGGAAACAAATTCTCCCTAGAGCCTCTGGAAGGAATGCGGCCCTGCTGACATCTTGATTTTAGCCTGGTGAGACTGATTTTGGACTTCTGGCCTCCATAACCGTAAGATAATAAATTTGTATTCTTTTAAGCCACCATGTTATAGCAGGGGTACTCAGGCGCTCAGTGTTCGTCGAATGATTTGAAGCTAGCTTTCCTGCCTCTAAATCCAGTGCTGCTTTGTTTCTCCCATATTGTTCTGAGTGGAGGGAGCAGGGTATTTCAGGGGGTGGAAAAGTACGAGAAAGCGGCCCCAAGGTGGACGTGAGCATCTACAGCAGAGAGTGGACAAGTCTTAGATGGAGTAGTGTGGGTTGGAGGGATGGGAGATGAGATTATTAGGTGGAGAACGCTAGATTTTGGAAGCAGAGGAATTTGGGCTTGAGACGGTGAGAAAGCACTTAGATGCTGGAGCATTTAGGAGGTTTGTTAGAACTATGGGGGTGGCTGGACCGAGAAGAAACAAACTTTGGGGAAAATGAGTCTTTCTAGTCTCCTTCACTCAGCTCTGATGGGAAGGCAAACCTGGCGTGTTGTTTGTTATTATTTTCTAACAGTGTTACACAGTTCTGCAAACCAAATTGATTGTGTTAATGGGGGTAGGGAGGCTGGGAGGTGAAGGCCGTCTCATCCCTTTGGGATCCTCTGGCTCACTGGAGTGCCCAGCCTGGCCCTCCCCTCAATCTCCTCCCAACTGGTGCTGGCCTCACTGATGACATTCTAAGATGGCACCGTCAGCCTGGTCAGCACTTCACTCTCATCTGCCTGCACGTCACTGTATCACTCTGCATGGGCGTGGGGTTCTTTGGCGTGAAAAGGCATGGAGTTTGTTGGAGAGGGGCCTTCTGCAAACGAGACCAGAGCATACTGTTGTCTGGAAGCTGGCAAGATAGGCAGTTGTGTTCTCTGCTGCCCCTGCCCCGGCGGCACAGCTCTCAATAGTGAGAATGTGGGCTGGCTGGCTGACTGTCTGCTTCACACCCGTTCTCCCCACCGCTGGAGTTGTGACTGAGATCTCTGTCCTTGGGACTCAAGATGCCTCCAGACCCCTGGACAATGAATTTTCTGTTCTCTTTCCTACTTCACCCTCGCCTAGGGCAGTTCAAACCCAGCCACCTTCAGGAAGCTTTTCCTGATAGCTCTACCCAACTGAAAACACATTTTCTATGCTGCATGTTTTCAGTACCCATCGATTGTCACTTTACTATTTCACTATTCATTACATGGTTGTCTAATCATTCTGGAGAAGCAAGTACAAGACAGATGCCTTGTCTCCAGTGAGATTACAAGCCTCTTGAGGACAGGGAGCAGTCTCTTCATTTGTGCCGGGTCTCAGCAAATATGTTGTACACCACTGGAGGCCGGGTATCATTTTACATGAAGACATTTGTGGCGCCCTTCCGATGCTTGTTCAGTAGTCTTCAGGGAAAGGATGAGTGGACAGGAACTAAATAAGAGACGAGGAGGACTTCTTGGGAAGCCCAGGAGGGGTCATTTGTTAGTTGAGAAAGTCGTTTCCTTTCTAGTGAGGTAGACTCCTAAATTTAGGGCAAACCTAACAGGAAGCTCTAAGTTTTAACACTATAAAAAGATGGGCCTCTGGTCTCTAGTTCCGTTTTCTTTTTTTTGTGTACTCTCCTTTCAGTCTTTCAATAGACATCAGATGTTTGCTGAGTATCTTGTGTGATAAACATTAAGGACCCAAGGTGAATGAATATAAGGTGATGTTTCTCTGCAGGGGGCTCTCTGAGCTGCTCTGTCTTTATCTCAGTGCATGTCATTCACAGACCTCTATCTCCTGTCCCAAGTTCCCTCCCCAAATCTGTTTCCTATCTTAGGTGTTAAACAATTTTCCATGTGTCAAAATACAGCCAATTAGACCCGCAGCCCCAGGAGGAGCGGGGGTAATGCTTCTCCTCGCCAGGAGGGGGCGCACGATGCCACATGCCTTGCTGAAGCCGTGGGAAAGGATGGGGGGGCGGGGTCTCAACTAGTACTTGGATTTGGGCAGAAAGCTGAGAAACCCAGAACATCGGAGACAACTTCCTGCCAAGAGGAAGCTGAGTTACAATCAAGAGAAGCTAGTGGTCAAATTCAGAGTAGTTTTATACACAAGAACAAAACGCATGCTTTAAAATGGAGGAAAAAATTAGTGATCACCTACTGAAATAAAGGAAAGCAGCAATAGTTGTGATGACAACAGCGATAAGGACATGCCTCCTTTTGAAGCGCTGCCCTGGCTTCTGCACCCTAGCTGCGCCCTAGACACGGACATGAGAACAATGTGGGGCTGACAAAGATGTCCCACCAACGCCTCAATCCAATGTTTCTTTGGACAGCTCACTGATTACCCCATTCTCCTCAGCTCCTTTTCCTACCAACCCTTCCTCCACTTTTTTTTTTTTTTTTTTTTTTTTTTGTCAAAGGAGGGCTACGGAACGTGTCTGTGGTTAGGACGATGCCTCACATTGCCAGGAGAGGGCAGCAGTTCACGTCTCCTGTCACGCAGGTGCAGCCTCAGCGCTATCTAGGATTTCTGTCATTTTTTCAGTTGTTACTGCGTGCCCACTATGTGCCAGGCTCTGTGCTGCGCACTGGGGGTGTAAAGCTGACTAAGATATGGGTCCCCGCCCTGGAGGAGGCTGTGGTCTAAAAGAGTGAGACAGCCATGGAAACAGACAAAATGCCAAGCAGTGGCGTGAGGTGCTAAGGCAGAAGGCTAGTTAGGGGACTGCCGACTCCCAAGGAGGGGTGGGGAGAGGAGGGGCATCAAAAGAAGCCTCATAGAAGGAGATGCCTGAACGGAGTCTTGAGAGGTAGTAGGTTTTCTGCAGTGTGCGGGATCAGGAAGAGCATCCCAGCAGGGGTACCAGGGTGAGTGTGACACTACACGGTGGGCTCAGCTTGAACAAAGGGACTGGAGAGGGGGTAGAAAGACTCGGAAAGTTGGTGGATCATGGAGGACTCTGCTTGTCTGCCATGCTGAGGAGCCTGGACTCGAACCATGAAGGAAAGAGGAAGCCGTCAGAGGGGCTTAATTAGGAGAATAACACAGATTTGCACTTTTTAAAAGTTTCCTCTTCTAGCTGTGTAGAGGATAGATACAGTAGGGATGTAGGAAGGGCAGACCTGAAGACTGATGACCAGTTAAGGTTTGCTTGAACCAGGTCGAGTGAGAGATGACGGTAGTCTGAACTAAGATGGTAACAGTGGGCATGGAAAGGAGGGCTGGGCTTGAGGCTGAAACGACAGGTTTCGGTCTCCGATTAGATGGAGTGGGATGAGGGTGGAGGTCTCCCAGGTGTCTGGCTTCGGTGTCTGGGGTGAATACTGGTGGCAGCTGATGGGATGGAGAACAGACAAGAGGAGGAGAGATCTGGGGAGAAAGATGATGAGTCATTGACAGATATGAGGCACCATGTCCAGCTCTCCATTTCATCCCCACCATATCCCCTAGTCTAGATTCTCACTACTTCCCACTGGTTCTGTGACGGCAGCTTCCTGTTGGGTCTCCCAATGTTTAGTCTCTCTCCCTGTTGGAATAGCTTCTGAATTCTCTCATTTAATATGTATCTACTGACAGCTCATTACGTGCAGGCACTGTGATAAGTTCCTTCCCCCACAGAGCTTATAGCCTAGTGCAGGGGGATGGGGATGAAGGAAGAGACAGATAACTAAGACAATACTGGCAATACTATGGATGGAAAATGCTCTCCTAAGTGAACAACAGGATACCATGAGAACATTCCAGGAGGGGCTCATAACCTTGACTTAGAGTTCCAAGGAGAGTTTCCTAGAAGGATGACCTCTAGGCTTATCTGGGTGAGTAGAGAGTGGTTTGCCCAGTGAGGGAATGGGTGGCACTGGGCGGGGGATGGGGAGAACGGGTTTAAACAAGACTGAAAGTGATGGGGGTGCAGTCCCTGACCCTGGAGTGCGCAGGACAGGAGAAACAAGCAGCCTCCACTGAGAGCACACAGGAGAAACCATGTCCTCAGGTTTCCATCAAGGAAAGGAGATAAAGAGGGCTTTCGATGAAGAGTGGGGATAGAGAGAAGTTTGCAGAGTGGGGAGGCCTTCCAAAGGGCCTCTGGAGAGGTTTCAGAGGGGCAGAGGCAGAGGGGTAGGTCAGGGGAGGAAGCACAGAGCAAGTATGGCAATCATTCATTCACTCATTCATTCACTCCTTCATTTTATTTAATAAGTATGTACCAACTACCTACTCCAGGCCAGAAATACAGTAGTGAACAAGACTGACAAGTTTCCAATCTCATGGAACTTACGTTTCAGTGGGAAGAGACATACAATAAACAAATAAGATAATTTCACATAGTGGTAAGTACTATGAAGAATGGAAAACAGGGGAATGCAATAGAGTGCCTAGGGAAGAGCTGCTTTAGGTCGGGACCAGGGAAAGCCTCTTTGAGGAGGTGACATTGACATGTGAACTGAGTAGGAGGTGAGCATCCCTTCTAGGGAGAGGAGACAGTAAGAGCAAGGTAAAGAGGGTGTTGGAGAGTGGACACCTGGAGGGGCTTGTCTCCTGGGTGGTAAAGGAGGGTAGCAGCAGGGAGTGGAGGCGTTTAGCTCTCACGAGGTTGGGCACCAGTCCTCCACTGGGTGGATGGACCACCGGGCCTGGAGGGATTTCACTTCTGAAGGAGGCTTCTTAGTCCCTGACACAGATGAGGCTTGGGTTTCTGGAAGACGTTGGAGCTGGTCTGTGTCTGGATTCGTCACTTGGGCTCTGGGAAGAGGCTCCAAACTCCAGGTCAGGTGTTGGTAAACTATGGCCCGAGGGCCGAGTCCTATATTATTAGAACACAGCCGAGCTTCTTCATCGATATAGTGTTGATGGTTTCTTTAGCAAGTTGAATAGCTGCCACAGAGACCATATGGCCTGCAAAGCCTGGAACTTTTACCATCTGACCCTTTATGGAAAAAGTTTGCTGAGTTCTGCTCTTGTCTGTGGCAGGCAGATTTCTCAGAGGTGGTTCGGGCCTAGTCTGTATGGGCTGAAAAGGTAGGACTGGATTTTGAAGCTGCATCTCCAAAAGCCACAGTCAGTCTCAGGTGCTGTCAGTCTGTTCACCGTCATGCTTGTCCGCATGTACACAGTAGTGTGCCACGAGTTTGGGGATGTATCTAGGCTTGGATTCATCTTCCAGGACTGGCCTGTGGGCTCTGCCACTTGCTGCAAGAGGATCTTCCTAAATTGCAGTCCTAAGCATGTCATCCCCTGCTCAGTAACATTAAGTGGCTCTCTTTCGCTACCTAGTAAAATTCAGATGCCTTAACCTGACCTTCAGAGTTCTCCACATGTGGCTCTAGTGGGTCATTCCAGCCTTAGTTTCCATCTTTATTCAAATACCTATTATCTGCTTTGGTCACACGTTACTACTCACCACTCCAAAAACATACTTTCTCCACTGAGTCATTTTGGGACCAATTACCACATTCAGCTTCCTGTTCTTGATTATTTGGGTTCTTGTCTCACGTGCTCTATCAGTTTTAGATGACGGAAGGGTAAGTACCATGTCTCCATTCAGTTTTAGATGCTCAGTAGGGCTGGCTTTTGGGAGGGAATTAATGTTTACTGAGTTATGTATCAGTCATGTCTTGGTAGCAGATGTTTAGCACTGTTTCTTGAATTCATTTGGCGCTCAAAAATAGTCACTTAGTGATGCTTTCAACCAATCAAGTGTCCACTGTATTAATACTTGTGTCCTCAGCACCCAATATCTGGCACATGATAAATGAATGAAAAGCAATGAATAATCTCAAGCATTTCTACAAAGTGAGAAGAAAGTATCATATTAACTAATAGCAGTAGGGAGGCACTTCGGATTGTTGACTCTGCTGTTGCGTGATTTGTTTGGGAGTCTGAAGATTGGCGTTTCCTAATGCTAACCTTGAAGTTTCAATAAATTACTACCATGTGGGCAAAGTCACGTGGGCCATGGCTCTTGTTCTAAATAATGTACTCCTTTAAGGTGTGACTAATTGAATGGGAATATAAAAATTAAAAGCAATGTTGGAGAGCTGTCCGTCAGCCACGGTGATAAGCACTCTGTATACATTATTTAATACTCAATACAAGCCCATGAAGTGGATTTTTAGAAACACTTTCTTTTATGGAAAATTTTAAACATATGCAGAAGTCAACAGAACAGCATAATGAGCCTTCCTATACCTATCACTAAACACGCTGTTTATTAACTCATGACCAATCTTGTTTCACACATACTCCCACCCACTTCTCCCCCTCCCTTATTGTTTTGAAGGAAATCCCAGACATCATGCAATTTCATCCAAAAAATATTTCAGTGTGTATCTGTAAAAGATGAGGATTCTTTTGATTTGTCTCTTAGCTTTTTTGGATGTATAGGTTTCTTCTTTCATCTCTTTTTTTCTCCCTTGCAATTTATTTATCAAAGAAACTAGGTTGTTTTGCCATATTTTGGGCTTTGCTAATTATACCCTCATGAAGTTGTTTAACATGCCTCTGTTCCCTGTATTTACTGTGAATTAGTAATTTGATCTAAAGGCCTGATCAGCTTAGGCCTAGGTAGCGGGGACGGCAAAGATGATTCTAGGTTCTTCCATCAGGAGGTAGGTAATGTCTGGCCGCCTTTTTTTTGGTGATGTTAGCAGCTGTTAATCAATTATGGATTGAAGAATGGTGGTATTATTGTATCATTCCCTCTTCATTTATTAGCTGGCATGCCTCTATAAAGAGATACTGCCCCTTGTAAACTATTTTGTTACCTAATGGTACAATTTATATGTAAAAGGCTGGATAATTGCTTGATTTGTTGTTTTCATTTACCATTTTTCAAAATAAAGGGTTGTTTCATATCCTTCAATGGTGACCACTTTTTCTTTCTTAAGAACTATTATGAACTCAGGGACTTAAACATGTTTGATGTATTTCAATCCGTCTTAATTATATCTTTATTAATACACAGAATGTCCTGTCTTTGGACAGAAGGAGTCCTTTCAGATCGACTCTTGAGACTTGCTGACATCATCCGAATAATCTTTGATCAGATTCTTTACTGTCAGAGTGGCAATATGTTCCCTGCTCATCTTATACATTTCTGGCCTCAGACCTGGAATTAACAATTCCTCCAAGAAATCCTGATTTCTTTTAGTGGGAAATGGTATTTGGAGACCACAATCTTGGTGCTAGGGGTAGATGTTATCATTTTAAAACTTTAAGAATAATTGATGGGGCCAGCCCAGTGGGGTCGTGGTTAAGTTCACTTGCTCTGCTTCGGTGGCCCAGGGTTGGCATGTTCAGATCCTGGGCACGTGATACTGACTCTGATATCAGCTTCCCTACATTAAACCCAGCATATGTGGGGTTAAAACCAAAACACTCATTCCCAGCTTACTCCCTGGCTTCCTGGCTCCAGAATCCACTATCCTCCATGGAGACAGACACTGCCAAGGACAAGCACCTGGATTCGTTATCTCCTCCCTGCAAAGAGATACAGGCTGATGGGAAAGCTGCTGACCAGCAAGGTCACAGGCTCCCTCCTCTCTGCATAGCCTCAAGGCCAAAGACAGGCTGGTGGGAAAGCTCTGACCAGCAAGGCCATATGATCCACCTCCCGTACCTAAAACCCCAAAGAAAAACCCTTCCTTTTAGCTTTTCGGGGAGTTTGGGGTTTCAGTGTTAGCTGCCCTCTCTCCTTGCTCAGCGCTGAGCAAAAATAAAATTCCTACTTTCTTCCATCAGACCCAGTGTCAGAGATTGGCTTGCTGCACAACGGGTGAGCGAACTCACTTCCGGTTCGGTAACAATTTGGCGACCCAGATGGGACAGTGTCCCAGGTGGACGTCCTGCTAGTGGCACACCGGCTTCTGGCTAAAGGCCTCTCTTGGAAGCTGGCCTGCAGCTGCCTGAGCCTCTTGTCTCAGGGACAGCCCCAAGTGACTGGCTGCTAGCCAGACGTTGTTGGCCCATGGTGCTTTTGCTTTGGTGGTGGAAGAAACTAGGTTTAGGACGTAGGAAGACATCTCTTGTAAGCAGCTGGTAGTTTTTGTCTTTGTCTTTGTGTTAACCTTAAAACAGGACCGGCAGGAAATAATGGGTACCTTGGCAGCCCTCTGGGCTCTGTTTGTTTTGAAGTCACGCCACCCCGGCCAAATTTTGGTAAGTCCCCCAGGTATGTACAACTGAGGTCCCTTGTCCTTGCCCATTTGGGAAGATCTGCATAGCAGATCTTCATTTGTTGGGCGCCCACCAAGTGTAGGACATGGACTAAGCTGGGACTGGAAGCACTTTGGTTTTTGGTTTTGGTCTTTGTTTTGGCTTCCATTTGTGGCTGAGGGTTTTTGGGAAAGTGTGCTTGTTTGGTATTTTCGGTTGTTTGTCTTTCCTTTTTTTTTTTATTGAGTTATTGATAGGTTACAATCTTGTGAAATTTCAATTGTACATTAATGTTTGTCAGTCATGTTGTAGCTGCACCACTTCACCCTTTGTGTCCACCCCCCACCCCACCTTTCCCCTGGTATCCACTAAACTGTTCTTGGTCCATAGTTTTAAATTCCTCATATGAGTGGAGTCATACACAGATTATCTTTCTCTTGCTGGCTTATTTCACTTAACATAATTCTCTCAAGGTCCATCCATGTCATTGCAAATGGAATGATTTTGTTCTGTTTTGCAGCTGAGTAGTATTCCATTGTATATATGTACCACATCTTCTTTATCCATTCGTCTGTTGATGGGCACTTAGGTTGCTTCCACGTCTTGGCTATTGTAAACAGTGCTGCAATAAACATTGGGGTGCACAGGACTTTTGGGATTGCTGACTTCAGGCTCTTTGGATAAATACCCAGTAGTGGGATGGCTGGATCGTATGGTAGTTCTATTTTTAGTTTTTTGAGGAAATCTCCATACTGTTTTCCATAGTGGCTGCACCAGTTTGCATTCCCACCAGCAGTGTATGAGGGTTCCTTTTTCTCCGCAACCTCTCCAACATTTGTTGCTATTAGTTTTACATATTTTTGTCATTCTAATGGGTGTAAGGTGATATCTTAGTGTAGTTTTGATTTGCATTTCCCTGTTGATCAGCGATGATGAGCATCTTTTCATGTGCCTATTGGCCATCAGTATATCTTCTTTGGAGAAATGTCTGTTCATGTCTCCAGCCCATTTTTTGATGTTTTGTGATTGAGTTGCAAGAGTTCTTTATATATTAAGAATATTAAGCCTTTGTCAGATATATGACTTGCAAATATTTTTTCCCAGTTAGTGGGTTGTTTTTTTGTTTCAATCCTGTTTTCATTTGCCTTGAAAAAGCTCTTTAATCTGATGAAGTCCCATTTGTTTATTCTTTCTATTGTTTCCCTTCTCTGAGAAGGCATGGTGTCTGAAAAGATCCTTTTAATACTGATGTCAAAGAGTGTACTGCCTACGTTTTCTTCTAGAAGGCTTATGGTTTCAGGTCTCACCTTTAGGTCTTTGATCCATTTTGAGTTTATTTTGGTGAATGGTGAAAAAGAATGGTCAATTTTCATTCTTTTACATGTGGCTTTCCAGTTTTCCCAGCACCATTTGTTGAAAAGACTTTCTTTTCTCCATTGTATGCCCTCAGCTCCTTTGTCAAAGATAAGCTGTCCATAGATGTGTGGTTTTATTTCTGGGCTTTCAATTTTGTTCCATTGATCTGTGCAGCTGTTTTTGTACCAGTACCATGCTGTTTTGATTACTGTAGCTTTGTAGTATGTTGAAAGCCCCCCGTTTTGTTCTTTTTTCTCAGGATTGCTTGAGCAATTCGGGGTCTTTTGTTGCCCCATATGAATTTTAGGATTCTTGGTTCTAATTCTGTAAAGAATGTCATTGGGATTCTGATTGGGATGGCGTTGAATCTGTAGATTGCTTTAGGTAGAATGGACATTTTAACTATGTTTATTCTTCCAATCCATGTACATGGAATGTCTTTCCATCTCCTTATGTCATCATCCAATTCTCTCAGAAAGGCCTTGTAATTTTCATTATATAGGTCCTTCACTTCCTTAGTTAAATTTACCCCAAGGTATTTTATTCTTTTTGTTGCGATTGTGAATGGTATTGTATTCTTGAGTTCTTTTTCTGTTGGTTCATTACTGCAGTATAGAAATGCTACTGATTTATGCAAATTGATTTTATACCCTGCAACTTTGCTGTAGTTGTTGATTACTTCTAAGAGTTTTCCAATGGATTCCTTGGGGTTTTCTATATATAAGATCATGTCGTCTGCAAACAGCGAGAGTTTCACTTCTTCCCTCCCTATTTGGATTCCTTTTTCTTGCCTGATTGCTCTGGCCAGGACCTCCAGTACTATGTTAAATAAGAGTGGTGATAGAGGGCATCCTTGTCTTGTTCCTGTTTTCAGGGGGATGCGGTTAAGTTTTTGCCCATTGAGTATGATGTTGTCTATGGGTTTGTTGTATATGGCCTTTATTATGTTGAGGTAGTTTCCTTCTATGCCCATTTTGTTCAGAGTTTTTATCATAAATGTCTGTTGGATCTTGTCAAATGCCTTCTCTGCATCTATTGAGATGATCATGTGGTTTTTATTCCTCAATTTGTTGATGTGGTGTATCACGTTGATTGATTTGTGGATGTTGAACCATTCCTGTGTCCCTGGTATGAATCCCACCTGATCCTGATGTATGATTCTTTTCATGAATTGCTGAATTCTGGTTGCCAAAATTTTGTTTAGAATTTTTGCATCTATGTTCATCAGTGATATTGGCCTCTAGTTCTCTTTTTTCGTGGTGTCCTTGTCAGGTTTTGGTATCAGCGTGATGTTGGCCTCATAGAATGTGTTAGGAAGTGTTCCATCTTCCCTAATTTTTTGGAATAGCTTGAAAAGGATAGGTATTAAATCCTCTCTGAAAGTTTGGTAGAATTCCCCAGGAAAGCCATCTGGTCCTGGGGTTTTATTCTTTGGGATGTTTTTGATGGCTGTTTCAATCTCTTTCCTTGTGATTGGTCTGTTCAAATTGTCTGCTTCTTCTTCAGTGAGCTTTGGGAGATTGTAGGAGTCCAGGAATTTATCCATTTCCTCTAGGTTATCCATTCTGTTGGCATATAGTTTTTTGTAGTATTCTCTTATAATCTGTTGTATTTCTGCAGAGTCTGTTGTTATTTCTCCTCGCTCATTTCTGATTTTGTTTATTTGAGCTTTCTCCCTTTTTTTCTTTGTAAGTCTGGCTAGTGGTTTGCCAATTTTATTTATCTTCTCAAAAAACCAGCTCTTTGTCTCACTGATCCTTTCTACTGCCTTTTTTGTTTCAATAGTATTTATTTCTGCTCTGATTTTTATTATTTCTCTCCTGCTGACTTTGGGCTTCATTTGTTCTTTTTTCTCTAGTTCAGTTAGGTGTGCTTTAAGGTTGCTTATTTGGGATTTTTCTTGTTTGTTAAGATGTGCCTGTATTGCGATGAATTTTCCTCTTAATACAGCTTTTGCTGTATCCCATATGAGTTGGTATGGCATGCTATCATTTTCATTTGTTTCCAGGTATTTTTTTATTTCTTCTTTAATTTCTTCAATGATCCATTGCTTGTTCAGTAGTGTGTTGTTTAGTCTCCACATCTTTGTGCCTTTCTCAGCTTTTTTCTTGTAATTAATTTCTAGCCTTATAGCACTATGATCTGAGAAGATGCTTGTTATTATTTCAATTTTTTTGAATTTGTAGAAGCTTGCCTTGTTTCCCAACATATGGTCTATCCTAGAGAATGTTCCATGTGCACTTGAGAAGAATGTGTATTCAGCTCCTTCAGGGTGGAGTGATCTATATATGTCTATTAAGTCCAATTGTTTTAGTTTTTCATTCAGCTCCACTATTTCCTTGTTGATTTTCTGTCTGGATGATCTGTCCATTGATGTGAGTGGGGTGTTGAGGTCCCCTACTATTATTGTGTTGTTTTTAACATCTTCCTTTAGGTCTGTTAATAGTTGCTTTATGAATCTTGGTGCTCCTATGTTGGGTGCATAGATCTTTATAAGCGTTATTTCTTCTTGATGAAGTGTCCCTTTGATCATTATATATTGTCCCTCTGTGTCTTTCTTTACCTGTCTTATTTTGAAATCCACTTGGTCTGATATGAGAATTGCAACACCTGCCTTTTTTTCCTTGCTATTTGCTTGAAGTATTGTCCTCCACCCCTTCACCCCGAGTCTGTGTTTGTCCTTGGGGCTGAGGTGTGTTTCCTGGAGGCAACAAATTGTTGGATCTTGTTCTTTAATCCATTTTGCCACTCTGTGTCTTTTTATTGGAGAGTTCAATCCGTTCACATTGAGAGTGATGATTGATGCATGTGGACTTAATGCTGTCAGTCTGTCGCTCATTATCTTGTTTTCCTGTGTTTCTTTTCCTGTGTGCTTTAGACTTCCCATTTAATACTGCAATTTCTTATGCTGGGTTTCTTAGATTTTTCCTTATCTATGATTTGTAACTCTGTTCTGTACTTTATTTTTGTGTCTACCTTGAAGTTTGTATTTAGAATCTTGTGTATAATATAGTCTATTCTCTGGTGGTCTCTTACTTACTCGACCAATACTGATTTAGACCCTTTGCTCTTCCCCTCCTAAATAATTATTTTCATTTTTTATTCCAACTCGTCTTATTAATTTGTAGTTAGAGTGCTAAGATCGTCCTTGTTTTGGTGGTCTCCTTATTTTTACGCTAATGCTATAGTTGAATATTTGCTATCCTGTTCTGGTTCTATCCATCGGTCTCCCTAGTCTGTGGATTGTGTCCCCTTTCTCCCTTTTTTCTTTTTTCAAGTATGAGAGCCTTCTTGAGGATTTCTTGTAGTGGAGGGCTTTTAGTTACAAATTCCCTTAACTTTTGTTTGTCTGGAAAAGATTTAATTTCTCCCTCATATCTGAAGGAAATTCTTGCTGGATAGAGTATTCTTTTTTTTTTTTTTTAAAGATTTTATTTTTTCCTTTTTCTCCCCAACGCCCCCCGGTACATAGTTGTGTATTCTTCGTTGTGGGTTCTTCTAGTTGTGGCATGTGGGACGCTGCCTCAGTGTGGTCTGATGAGCAGTGCCATGTCCGCGCCCAGGATTCGAACCAACGAAACACTGGGCCGCCTGCAGCGGAGCGCGTGAACTTAACCACTCGGCCACGGGGCCAGCCCCTGGATAGAGTATTCTTGGCTGAAGGTTTTTATCCTTTAAAGCTTTGAATATATCACTCCATTCTCTCCTAGCTTGTAGGGTTTCTGTAGAGAAATCCACTGACAGTCTGATAGGGGCTCCTTTATAGGTTATTCTATTTTTTTTTCTTACTTCCCTGAGTATTCTTTCCTTATCATTCCTATTTGCCAACTTTACTATTATGTGCCTTGCAGTGGGTCTTTTTACATTGACAAATCTAGGAGATCTAAAACTCTCCTCTACACACATTTCTCCGTTGATCCCTAGATTTGGGACGTTCTCTTCAATAATTTTGTTAAGCACACTTTCTGCTCCATTTTCCTTTTCCATATTCTCTGGAATTCCTATGATCCTTATGTTCTTCTTCCTCATTGAATCCATTAATCTCTCGGAGATTTTCCTCATTTTTTTAAATTCTTAGTTCTTTTTCTTCCTCTGTCTGGCACCATTCAGCCTGTCTGTCCTCAATTATGCTGATTTGCTCTTCTAGGTTGTCTACACGGGCATTCAGGGAATCCGTATTCTGTTTTATCTGGTCCATTGTGTTTTTCATCTCAAGTAATTCTGTTTGATTCTTCTTTATGATTTCAATCTCTTTTGTGAAGTAACTCCAGAACTCGGCTTCATTCTCTCTACCTCATTGAGTTTTTTGCTTATAGCTGCTCTGAACTCATTATCACTTAGTTTACCTAATTCCAAGTCCTCAGGACTTAATTCTGTGTTTTTATTGTTTTCCTTCTGGTCTGGGGCTTTTATAAATTGCTGGATGGTAGAGGAGCAGTTTTTTCTCATGGTGGTAGAATTCAGTTGCAGTTACAGCCTGTCGCCACTAGATGGAGGTCAAGAGCGGCGTGTTAGCTCTCCGCCTTCGGGCAAGATGTCTGCGCCCACTGGCTTTGTTAGGGGGGAGGGGCTGTTACTCACACGCACCGGTCTGGGTTCAGATCAGTTCTGTTCTCTGGTCTCCCAAGGCCCTTGATTTATGGGGTCCCCGCGGACGGAAGCTTTGCCCCCTTCAGCGGGTCTCCACTGAATCAGTGGCAGGAGTCCTGGATGATCGCCTGGTCGCGCGGCCCCTCCCCCGCTCCTTCCCGACCCGCGCCGCAGCGATCGCAGACTCTGGGGGAGGGAGCGATGTTCTCTCCTACCGTTCCAGCACCTCCCAGGCCGTCTGCAAGGTTTATGATCTCCACCTTCTTGGTATTGTAGGTCTCTAACGAGCTGGCATTATGTTTATTCTCTGAAATTCAGTTCTTCCAATCTTTTGTTGTATTTTGGAGGGGAGAGAATCCCGGGTCTGCTCACCCCGCCATTTTGCTCCGCCCACTGGGTTTGTTCATTTTAAGCAGCATCTCTTTAGTTCTCTCTCCCTTCCCCTCTCTCTCCCCACCTCTGGATACACTTCCTTCCCAGTTGTTGTTTTTGGTTATCTCATTTGCACCCATACTCCTGATCTGATCCAGAATCTTGTCTTAAAGTGGCAATGAACAGCTCCTCTCCTATGGAGATGTGGGGATGCTGTGGATCCAAGTGGCATGCCAACAGTTTCTAATTGAGAATAATAGTAATAATAATCGTAATGATGATGATGATGATAATAAACAATATTTATTGATTTCTTACTGTATGCCAGGCACTGTTCCACATATATTGTCTGATGTAATGCTTCTAACAACTCTATGAGGTAAACGATACTACTACTATTACTGTGAGGACCATTTTATAAATGAGTAAAATAAGGCATGTTAAATAATATCTTTAAGAAAGATAAACCAGAACATTTACATAAATAAATAAATTATCCTTGCTGGTAGTAGATAAACTGAGCCCAGACTACATCAATTTCCTGTTGTTGCTGTTGTTGTGGTTGTGGTTGTGGTTGTTTTTCTATCACTGTTAATCAAGGGTATATGTGACTGGAATGTAAGTTTGTAGTTTATAGTAATCAATTTTTCACAGTCCTGTGGATAAGCCTCCCCTACCCCCATCCAGCTCTCAACCACAGAAGGCACTTTGTGATCTCAAGGGAAAAGACGTGATTCAAAGGGCAGGCTGAGATCCTGAAATTTGATATCTAATAGCACATATCTAATCTCTTGATTCTCATGTTAATTTTTATTATGCTTATTTTTCATATGAAGAAGTAGCGTCTCGATGAGTTAAGTGAATTGCCTAAGGACGTATTGCTAGTGAGGGGCGGAGTCTGAGTCAAGAGGCAAACTTGTGTCTTCTGACTCTTTGCTTGTTTTTATCATACTATGACACCTACCTCTGAGGAAATACCCACCTCCGGTAAGAGAGGAACAGCTCTCCTTCCTCACTCTCTTTATTTCTTACAGAGATGTTTATAGTTATGGTAGGTTCCTCAGAGACCACTGAAAGGGACATCTCAGGAAGGAACATCAAGAACTTTAAGGAGGAACTCCAAGTTGCTGGTCAGGTGAGGACATCTCAGACATCTTTCTGGTTCCAGTCAGTGTAGGACCACCTCCATCAAGGTGGCTGGTTGGGCGCGTACCCATTGTGCCAGGAGAGTGGGAGGAATTTCTAGTCAGCAGAGCAGACTTGGTCCAGTCCACTTATAGCCCAGGTCTGGCTCCCACGTCCCTAGTCTGACCCGTGCCTTCTCCACACCCTCAACCTCTTTAATTGTTGTTGAGAACCAAGCTGTCAGTCTGGATGTTATTCCTTTGTAGGTAATTTGTATTTTATTCTAATGGCTCTAGAATTTTAATTTTTGTCTTTGATGTTCTGAAGTTTCAGGTCTGGCTTTAATCCTCTCCCTAGATTCACTCCTCGTCTTCCTTTCTCTATCAGGAATTGTTATTCTCTTTGCTATCTCCATCCTTCGACCTTTCTCGCTTCTTGAGTCCATCTCTCCTATAGTTGTCAGCAGATAATGTCTTACAAACCCTCAAGTTGCTGGAAGTTAAAATCCTAAATAACAAGATGGCAAGTCCACTATGCCAGAATGTGACAGGTATCATCGTGGACTACCTGAGGACAATGGTGAGGAGCCCATGCCTCTGGGTTGGGGCTGTAGGAGAAAAATGATCCCCGGTCTGAGCCCAAGAGTTTCTTTCTGATGGATAATGACATTTGGAAACTAAGTGGGATCTGGGATATGAGTACCTCAAGCTTCTAAACAGTTTGCTAAAGCTCATATCTTGTACCTTAAGCATGTCTCAAGACTGTGACCTAGAAGAATTGAAGATACAGTAATGAAGTGAAGGGCTGAGGTGGGAGAAGTGAGATGGAAAGAGGAGAAGCATTTGGCCTACTGACCTCAAAGTCTGTCTGGGGTCCTCAGATTGTGTCCTAAATCTCCTCCTAGCATACCTTAGGCAGTCACCTTTGTTATTGCATCTCAACTAGTCATCTTAATCTATTTACTAACCTATTTAAATCCACCCACCTGTCTGCTAGTCCACCTTTAGACTGAACATTCAGACATATACCTATCTGTCTATCTAGCCACATCCTCTTGTACTTACTTTCGTGACAGTGGGTTAATCTGGTTTCTTATTTCCCTGGTTGACTACCTACCTATAAGGTGTCTTTCTTCCACTTTACCTGCCTTCCTTGGCATGTCTGTCTTCTGATCAAACCCTCTGACCTACCAGGGAGTTTCCAAAGTTGCTTCCACAATCTACCCACCTTCCTGATGTTTCACTTGCTGCTGTAGGGGAAGCTCTGTGCTCTGGAAACCCCAATCCCCATTTCCACCCCAACACACAAGCCAGAGACTTTCCAGACTTCTTGTCTTCCTGTCCTCTTGCACACTCTAGGAAGCTCTTGCTCTCCATCACTGGGAAGGTGCATGTTGGATGGAGTGGTAGGGTAAGGTAGAGGAGTTCCTGCCCTCTAGACAGCAGAAAATCACTTATTTACCAAAGCTGATTCTCAGGAGCTGTGGACTCATCATGGGGATTAGCCTTGGAACAGTCAGTCTTTCTCTTTCCAGAAGCCAGAGGGAGAAGTGGAGGAGAGATGTACTGCGGTCCTAGTGGCTGTGGGGTCCCAGTTCCCAGGAATGGTCATTGTCAAGCTGTGGGACAGATTGCATCTGCACAACATGCCCCCAAGAAGCCTTCTGGTTGCAGTAGGAAAACTCAGCAGCTGCCAGGGTATGAATCTCTGTGGTGGAAGAGTTAGCCTGAGGACAGAGGCAGCAGGGCATGGGGGCGCTATATGGACTCTAGACTAGCATTATCCTCCTGACTCCTCTCACTGGACATCTCCACTTAGTTCAGTCATGGGTGTATGTAGTGGGGAGAGGGACATACCAGGATATCTGCGGGGTTGGTGGGAACTCAGGATGGAGGTCCTGGAGATAAAGGATGGGCATATTAGAACATGGTGGCTCTCTTTCCCATTCTACTCCCCTGCCTCAATCACAAAGTGTGAAAAAAAATCAAGTCAATGGGCAAATGACAGTACTTACCCTTTCTTTAACACTTGGAGCTGGGACCAAAGAGAGGCTAGGGGAGGTCAGCTGGCCTTCTGGGCATTAGGTTCAAAATGACAAGGCATGTGGGTTGGGCTGCACGGCAAGCCCAGAGGACACAGTGATAGAAGCTGGAAATGTGTCTCCTGGTCTAATCGGGGCAAATGGTCTCACAATCAACCTCAGACAGCACAGCTCTTTGTTTCCTTAACAGTCCTTAGAAGGGAGCATGCATGTGTAGGCTGTGGCAATACCTTACATTTGTATGCTGTATTGACACCCGTTATTAAGCATAATCTTCCCAGAAGCCCTGTGAAGTGGTCACATGAGGAACTGTGGTCCTATTAAACAGTTGAGGAAGCTGAAACTCAGATAAATTAAGTAACTTGCTCTGGTTGACCAGACTCTTTGGAGGCAGAGTAAGATCAGAACCTGGGCCTCCTAGCCCCTAATTGATAAGGTTTCCTACACTAAGGCTGGGAGGCTCCCCTCCATTGGATAGGGATGTCTTTCTTGTACTCTCCCTCCCAGGTACAGCCTCCCACATTAGTGCCACATGGGAACATATCCTGCACCTTCTGAGGATGATCCATGAAGAGGATGACATGTTGGTGATATGTCATGGTGAGGGTCACAAAGGGTCTGGGCAAGGCTCTGTTGGAATTGGAGAGGGAGGAAAGAAGGGCAAGAAGAGACTGGGTTCCTCTGAATGTGGATCCCGGAAGGCTGAGAAAGGGGCAGGAGATGACAGAGCAGGCCAGGCATGTGCAGATACTCTTCTCCATCTGATCTTTCTTGGCCTGGTTTGGGGCAAGGACTAAGCTTGATAGGATGCTGTGGGTATTGACAGCCTCATCCACTTTCCCTGGCCCTGCTGGGTGGACCTTGCAGTCTGAAAGGAAAGATAGTTGGGGAGTGGGTGAATGGGTTGGTCTTTCCCAGCACAGGACCCCAGAGGCCCTTTTAGAGTTGGAGATGAAAGGAATATGCCCACATGTGTGTATGTTTCCCTTTGTGGGAAGGGAAAGGTGATGGGCAGCTCCAACTCCCTGCTCCCCTCACAGTGCTCAACGGATTGGTCATCAATGCTCAGAAGCATCTGGATCTGGGTGCTAATGATGATGAAGTGATGGACATCACACAAGAGGGAGTGTCCATGAAGGCCTACAATACCTTCCGGGTTCTCTTCAGCTGTTGGTCCCTGAAGAGCAAGAACAAGTAGGAGTGGGAGATATAGCAGGGGTTGGGTGGATGGACTGAAGGAGTGAGGCTTGATCCAAAGTCGGGGCAGGGTAGTGTCTCTCCACTTGCTGGTGGAAGACTGACTCCAGGAGAGCAGGGTGACTCTCCTCAGGCTCTTCTTCCCATTCTCCAGAAAAGGGTACAGTCGGAAAATCCTCCACTGTCTATGCACTTATTTTGTTAAGCATGCAATTTACACTTGTTGATTACTCTCATTTGCCAGGCACTGTGCTAGGCCTTGGGAATAGAAAGAGGAATAAGGAAAAGCCCCTGAGGGCCTGTCCTGCCTTCATCCCTGAGCTGAGGCAAGTTTGTTGTGTCTCTTTGAGCACAGGTGACAGAGCAAGTTCTGGAGATAATTGGCCACCTCTTCTTTCTCATGCCACTAGGCAAACTCAGAAACCAAGTGAACGAGTTAATCCGATGGTTAATGACTTTGATATCTGCAAAAGTGAAGCCTTGCTACATTTCTCAGGTGATTGGGGTGGGAGTGAGAAGGAAATTTAACTAATTCATGCACTCTATTTTTATTGAGTAGTTAATGCTAGAGTTGGCAAAGCATGGCCTATGGGCCAAATCCAGCCTGAAGCTTGTTTTTGTAAATAAGGTTTTACTGGAACTCACCCATGCTCATTCTTTGAATCCATCTCATGCTTTGAATCTCTCTGACTTCCCAGTCTCTGACCTCCAGACCCAGATTTAAAGGGCTCACGAGATTACATCAAGCCCATCTGGATAATCTCCCTGTTTTAAGGTCAACTGGTGTGGGACCTTAATTACATCTGCAAAATCCTTTCACATCAACACCTAGATAAGTGTTTGAGTGAATAATTGGGAGAAGATATGTGCGTACCAGGGGCCTGGAATTTTGGGGCCTATCTCAGAATTCTGCCTACCATACAAATATTATACCAATATTAAATATTTTTATGAGCAGAGGATCTAGAACCAGAAACCCAAATTTTTTATTGTTGTTTCAGTCCTCTGTCCATTTCAGTGGCATTTCTCAAACCAAGTTTCCCCTAACTTTTTTTTAAAGATTTTTTCCCCCTTTTTCTCCCCAAAGCCCCCTGGTACATAGCTGTGTATTTTCAGTTGTGGGTCCTTCTATTTGTGGCATGTGGGACGCTGCCTCAGCATGGCTTGATGAGTGGTGCTGTGTCTGTGCCCAGGATCCGAACTGGCGAAATCCTGGGCCGCCAAAGTGGAGCACGTGAACTTAACCATGGCCATGGGGCTGGCCCCTCTCCCAGCTTTTAATGAGTATTCCATAAAAAAGTCGTGTTATTGGATAAAATGGAGGGGAAACACTGAGTTAAAATTAAACAAATTTCTTACCTGTAGACTTCTCAGAGCCTTCAATATGTGGGTTAGTCTGATCCTCCAAATAGCAAATACCAAGATGAGATTAGACGTGAGGGAGATTTATTAGAGGAACACCTGTGAGGGAAAACAGGGAAGGAGCTGGGAGGCTGAGAGCCATCAGCCTGTAATGTAGGTCTGACGCTCGATAAGGAGAAGGAGAAGGAGAAGGAAGGAAGGAAGGAAGGAAGAGAAGGAAAGGAGAAGAGAGAAAGGTCTTAGATTACAGTGTAGTTCTAAGGGAGTTTCAGCAAGGCCAATGGGAAGTCATCAAGCCAAAGTTACCGACCCAAAAATTTCCATATCTTTCAGGAACACTCTTGCCTTAGGGGACCTGCCATATTCAGTTATTGCCTGGGAGAAACTCATGGGAATCTGGCCTCAGTTTTAACACAGTGATGGGTTTTAGAGCACAGCAACTTGAGATGTTGGTCAATTATGCCCTTCAGAGTAGGCATCTGAGAGGCACATTTTTCAGGGTTGCTAAATATGCTAATATGCATTTATAAATTTCCAAGAGGAAGATTTTTTTTTTTGAGTGCAACATTCACTAGTACCAACTTTTCAATGACCACAGTTTGTGGTCTGCCATTGCGCTACCCCCTCAAATGCACTTTCCTTGGTATATGAATAGTTGACCTTTCTCACATATGTGCTCTGAGTTTTTCCCATTAGTGGATCAGCCAAAGTCTCTTATTTACTCTCCCCCCTGGCACATGTTGCCTAAGGGTAAGGTCTATGAATTTGGAATGGAGGTTTGCTCTGTGTAGCCAGTTAGCCAGTGGGAGGATGAAATTTGTATCCCAACTGCTTGTCAGCAGATCGGTCAGGTAGAGATTCTACCCCATGTCTTGGCTGACAGAGGGAATGTTTTGGCTACTCCCTTTCTCCTTTTCCCTTCTCTTTCTCTCTCACTCCAGGGGATGGTGATTAAGAATCAAGATATTTATCATACCATAGTGTAATTTTGTTTGGACAGCTCTACTTAGGGAGGGTGGTCCATTGGAGGTCCATCAGGCAGAGCAAAGAGGAGGAAATGCTAAATACTCAAAATCCAGTGGAGAAATTTCTGCTTCTGGCAAAGATGGAGTAACTAGGGCCAGATTTACCCTGTTTCCTGAAACGACTAAAATACTGGACAAAATACATGAAATAATGGTTCTCAAGACATTGGACATCAGGCAACAAAGAAACATGATCCCTGAGAGGCAGGAAAGAAATGAAATGAGTTATTTATTGCCCCAGCTTACTTCCTTAAGAAAATTTCAAGGAAGTGACGTAGGAAAAGAAAACCTAGGAAGAGTCTAGTAGACTTCCTGAGTTGAGAAGATGGCAGTGAAAGTCCAGGGAGACCAAGGCACCTAGAGTTTACAGGGCAGAATACTAAATAGTGCATGTGTGTGAAGAAACTGTCTCAGGTGAGGAAAAGAACCAAGACTTGAAAGAACAGTAGCCAGGACTCACACAGGGCCAGGAATAGTGCCTGTTTCCACCAACCAGCCTGAAAACCTCTTAATTCACATGGCATTGGGTAGAGTACTTAAAAATGGGGACAAAATCAACAGTAGGCTGAATGCTATTCTGGTCCTGTCTAACAAATCTTAAAAGCAAGACTCAAAAGGATCAAACTATTTCCAATAACTTAACTGTATCCCAGAAAAAACTCAAGAATAGTTATAGGAATATAAAAATATTTAGCATCCAATAAGGTGAATTCACAATGTGTGGCATAAAAAAAAAAGCATCAGGAATGCAAAGAAGCAGGAAAATATGACCTATAATAATGAGAAAAATCAATTAAAACTGACCCAGAACTCACACAGATGTTATAAGTTGCAGACAAGGACATTAAAACAGATATTATAACTGTATTCTATGGGTTTAAAAGCTAGAGGAAAGCTTAAGTAAGTTAAGTAGAAATAAGGAAGATACATTTTTTTAAAAGACCAAAATTGAACTTTGAGAGCTAAAAACTAGAATATTTGTGATGAAAAAACACTGGATGGGCTTAATGGCAGATTAGACATTGCAAAAGAAAAGATTGGTTAACTTAAAGACATAGCAATAGAAATTATACGAAATGAAACATACAGAGAAAAAAAGACAAAAAAACATGGAGAAGAAGAAGAAGAAGAAAGCATCAATGAGGCATGAGACAACTTCAAGCAGCCTAATTTCTGTGTAATTAGACTCCTCCACAAAAAGAGAGAGACAGGAAAAATATCTGAAGAAGTACTGGTTGAAAAGTTTCCAAATCTGAAGAAAAATATAAACCCACAGATCTAAGGTAGTAAATGAACCCTAAACATGAGACATCATAATCAGTTTTCTCAAAACCAGTGAAAAAGAGAAAAATCTTAAATGCAGCAAATAAAAAAAAGAACCCCAAACCAAATAAAACCAAACAACAACAAAAACATGTTTCATACAGAGGAATAAAGATAAGAATAATAGTGGATGTCAGCATCATGGTGGAATGAGTTGTTCCCTTTGTCTCTCCCCTCTAAGTTAGAACTAAATGGAAATTCATTAACCAACAGAGGATTCCCTACACAGCATATGGGGACACCTGAGAGATCCATGCAGTCATACATCTGAAGTTGGGTGGACTGGATCCCTGGGAAGTGATGGAACTAGGCCAGACCTCTCCCAATCTCTGGCTGCAGCAATCTAGGTTGCAGGTCCTCACACAGTGGCTGGCATGACTGTAAGAGGAGTCAAGGGCAATCCAGGGTGCAAAAGAAAGTGCCTCTCCCCTCCTGCTTAGTGCAGCAGCTCCACCAGTCCTGTGCTGAGTGCAACATCCCTGCCTATGAGAGCAACCTGCTGGCAGAGCACAGAGGCCCAGTCTGTGCATGTGTGTGCGATCTCCAAGTGGCTGAGGCTGAAAATTCTGAGCAGCTCTACCAGCACAACTTGCAGCAGACAGGGAAGTATAAGAAAACACAGTTCCTGCCCTGCACAGTGGTGGCAGGTGGAATCTGAGACCTGATACTACCACAAATGCACTGGAAAAGGATCAATTCATCAAAAATGGTGAAGAACTACAGTAACACTTAAAATCAGAAGGAAAATGACAAGTCTCCAGAAACAATCCTGAAGTCACAGAAATTTACAATCTAAATGATAGAGAATTCAAAATAGTTGTCATAAAGAAACTCAACAAGTTACAAGAAAACTCAGAAAGATAGTTCAATGAGCTCAGGAATAAAATTAATGAGCAAGGAGAATTCTTCACTAAAGAGATTGAAGCTCTAAAAAAAAAAACCAAACAAATTCTTTATATGAAGATATAGTATTACAATTAATCTCACAATTAATGAGATAAAAAAAACCTAAAAACCATAAGAAATAGAGCTGATTTATGGAGAACAGACTTAGTGATTTAGAGGATAGAAATATAGAAATGCTTCAGGTGGAGGAGGAGAGAGAATTAAGACTTACAGAAAAATGGAGAAATTCTCTCAAGAAATATCTGACTCAATTAGGAAAATCAACATAAGGATTATAGGTATTCAAGAGGGAGAAGGGAGGGAGAAAGGAGCAGAGAGTTTCTTCAAAGAAATAATAGCTGAGAACTTCCAAAACCTGGGGAAATAACTGGACTTACAAATGCATGAATCCAAAAGAACTCCTAATTATATCAATGCAAAAAGACCTTCTCCAAGGCACATCATATTAAAACTGTCAAAAGTTAATGACAAAGGAAAAATATTAAGGGCAGCAAGGCAGAAAAAGCAACCTACAAAGGAACTCCTATCAGGCTTTCAGTGGATTTCTCAGCAGAAAGCTTACAGGCTAGGAAAGAATGGAATGATATATTCAAAATACTGAAAGACAAAAACTGTCAGCCAAGAATACTCTATCCAGTGAAACTGTCATTCAGATATGATGGAGAAATAAAAACTTTCCCAGATAAACAAAAGCTGAGAGAGTTCATTGCCACTAGACCTCCCTTATAAGAAATGATGAAGGAAGCCCTCATACCTGAAACAAAAAGGCAAAGGTCTACAAAACTGTGAGCAAGGAGATAAGTAGACAGACAAAATCACAAAACTGCAACTCTCTATCAGAATAGGCTAGCAAATACTTAATTGTAACATAAAAGATAAAGAGGAGGAGAGCATCAAAAATAACAATAAACACTTAAGTTTAGTCACAAACTCACAACAGAAAACAGAATAATTTGTGACAACAATAACTCAGAAGGGGAAGAGGTAAGGGATGGAACCTGTTGAGGCTAATGGAGATAAGAAGCTATCAGAAAATGGTTGAACGCATCTGTGAGATCTTTTATAGAAACCTCATAGTAACCACTAAACAAGAAATCAGAGCATAGCCATAATTCATAAATAGAAAACTGAGAAAACCATCACAGAAAACTACCAAACTGAAATGGCAGTCAGAAGTACAAGGGAAGAGAAACAATGGAAATATAGAACAATCAGAAAAAAAGTGATAAAATGGAAGTATTAAACCCTCATATATCAATAATCACTCTAAATGTAAATGAATTGAATTCTCCAATAAAAGACACAGAGTATGAATGGATTAAAAAACAAGACACAACAATATGCTGCTTCCAGGAAACACATCTCACCTCTAAAGACCAACATAAGCTCAGAGTGAAGGGATGGAAGGTGATACTCAAAGCAAATGGCAAACAAAAGAAAGCAGATGTTGCCATGCTTATATCTGACAAAGGAGACTTCAAGATAAACAAGACAATGAGATACAAACAGGGGCAGTATACAATGATAAAAGGGGCATTCCACCAACAGGACATAAAACTTATGAATATATATTCGTCTAACACAGGAGCACCAAAGTATATAAAGCAACTATTAACAGAACTAAAGGGAGAAATTAGCAGCAACACAATAATAGTAGGGGACCTCAACACCCCACTTACATCAATGGATAGATCATCCAGACAGAAAGTCAACAAGGAAATAGTGGATTTAAATGAAACACTAGATCAGATGGATTTAACAGATATATATAGAAGATTCCATCCCCAAACAGCAGAATACACGTGCTTCTCAAGTGCACATGGAAGATTCTCAAGGATAGACCATCCTTGAGTTGGGAAACAAGGCAAGCCTCAACAAATTTAAGAAGATTGAAATCATATCAAGCATCTTTTCTGACCACAATGCTATGAAACTAGAAGTCAACTACAGGAAAAAAGCTGGGAAAGTCACAAATATGTGGAGACTAAACAACATGCTACTGAACGACCATTGGATCAATGAAGAAATCAAAGGAGAAATTTGAAAATATCTGGAGACAAATGAAAATGAAAATACAGCATACCAACTCTTAGGGGATGCAGCAAAAGCACTTCTAAAAGGGACGTTCATAGCAATGCAGGCCCACGTCAACAAACAAGAAAAATCTCAAACAATCTTAAACTACACCTAACTGAACTAGAGAAAGAAAAACAAAGCCCTAAGTCAGCAGAAGGAGGGAAATTATAAAAATTAGAGCTGAAACAAATGAAATAGAGAGTAAAAAAACAGTAGAAAGGATCAATGAAACAAAGAGGTGGTTCTTTGAGAAGATAAACAAACTTGACAAACCCTTAGCCAGAGTCACTAGGAAAAAAAAGAGAAGAGGCTCAAATAAACAAAATTAAAAATGAAAGAGGAGAAATCACAATGGATACCACAGAAATACAAATGATTATAAGAGAATACTATGAAAAATGATATGCCAACAAATTGGACAATCTAGAAGAAACGGATAAATTCTTAGACTCATACAACCTCTCAAAACTGAATCAAAAAGAAATAGAGAATCTGAATAGACCAATCACAACTAAAGAGATTGAAACAGTAGTCAAAAACCTCCCAAAAAACAAAAGTCCAGGACCAGATGCCTTCTCTGGAGAATTCTACCAAACATTCAAAGAAGAATTAATGCCTGTTCTTCTCAAACTACTCCAAAAAATTGAAGAAGATGGAACACTTCCTAACTCATCCTATGAGGCCAACATTACCCTGATACCAAAACCAGTCAAGGACAATGCAAAGAAGGAAAATTATAGGCCAACATCGCTGATGAACATAGATGCAAAAATCCTCAACAAAATATTGGCAAACAGAATATGGCAATACATTAAAAAGATCGTACACCATGATCAAGTGGTATTTATTCCAGGGACACAGGGATGGTTCAACATCTGCAAATCAATCACTGTGATACACCACATCAACAAAATGAGGAATAAAAACCACATGATCATCTCAATAGACGCAGAGAAAGCATTTGACAAGATCCAACATCCATCTATGATAAAAACTCTCAATAAAATGCATATAGAAGGAAAGTACCACAACCTAATAAAGGCAATATTGACAAACCCACAGCCAACATCATACTTAATGGTGAAAAACTGAAAGCCATCCCTCTGAGAACAGGAATAAGACAAGGGTGCCCACTCCTATTCAACACAGTACTAGAGGTTTTGGCCAGAGCAATAAGGCAAGAAAAAGAAATAAAAGATATACAAGTTGGAAAGGAAGAAGTGAAACTCTCACTGTTTCCAGATGACACGATTCTATATATAGAAAACCCTAGAGAATCCACCAGAAAACTATTAGAAACAATCAAAAACTACAGCAAAGTTGCAAGGTGCAAAGTCAACTTACAAAAAAGTTTGCATTTCTCTACACTAATAACGAAATAGCATAAAGAGATGTCAAGAATACACTCCTATTTAGGATCACAAAAAAGAGAATAAAATATCTAGGAATAAATTTAACCAAGGAGGTAGAAGACCTATACACTGAAAGCTATAAGACATTGTTGAAAGAAATTGAAGAAGACATAAATAAATGGAAAGATATTCCATGCTCGTGGATTAGAGGAACAAACATAGTTAAAATGTTCATATTACCTAGAGCAATCTACAGATTCAATGCAATCCCAATTAGAATCCCAATGACATTCTTCACAGAAATAGAACAAAGAATCCTAAAACTTATATGGAACAACAAAAGACCCCAAATAGCCAAAGAAATCCTGAGAAAAATGAACAAAGCCGGAGGCATCACAATCCCTGACTTCAAAATATACTAGAAAGCTATAGTAATCAAAACAGCATGGTACTGGCACAAAAGCAGACACACAGAGCAATAGAACAGAATTGAAAGCCAAGAAATAAAACCACACATTTATGGACAGCTAATGTTTGATAAAGGAGCCAAGAACAGACAATGGAGAAATGAAAGTCTCTTCAATAAATGGTGCTGGGAAAACTGGACAGCTGCATGCAAAAGACTGAAACTAGACCATTATCTTACACCATACACAAAAATTACCTCAAAATGGATTAAAGACTTGAATATAATACCTGAAACCATAATACTCCTAGAAGAAAACATAAGCAGTACACTCTTTGACATCAGTCTTAGCAGCATCCCATGTCTACTTAGGCAAGAAAAACAAAAGAAAAATAAACAAATGGGATTACATCAGACTTAAAAGATTCTGCAAGGCAAAGGAAACCATGAACAAAATGAAAAGACAACCCACCAAATGGGAGAAAATATTTGCAAATCATATATCCAACAAGGGGTTAATCTCCATAACATATAAGGAACTCACACAACTCAACAACAAAAAACCTGATCAAAAAATGGGCAGAGGATATAAGCAGACATCTTTCCAAATAAGATATACAGATGGCCAACATGCACATGAAAAGATGTTCAACATCACTAATATTAGGGAAATGTAAATCAAAACTACAATGAGGTAGCACCTTACACCTGTCAGAATGGCTATAGTTAACAAGACAAAAAATAACAAATGTTGGAGAGGATGTGGAGAAAGGGGAACCCTCATGCACTGCTGTTGGGAAGGCAAACTGGTGCAGCCACTATGGAAAACAGTATAGCGGTTTATCCAAAAATTTAAAATAGAAATACCATGGGGCCAGACCCGTGGTTGGGTGGTTAAGTTCATGCAGTCTGCTTTGGCAGCCCAGGGTTTCACTGGTTTGGATCCTGGTCATGGACCTAGCACCACTCATAAAGCCATGCTGAGGTGCCATTCCACATTGCACAACTGGAAGGACCTACAACTAGAATATACAACTATGTACTGGGGGGGCTTTGGGGAGAAGAAGAAGAAGAAAAAGATTGGCGACATGTTAGCTCAGGTGCCACTCTTTAAAAAAAGAAAAAGAAAAAGAAATACCATACGATCCAGCTATCCCACTACTGGGTATTTATCCAAGGAACGTGAAATCAACAATTCAAAGAGATTTATGCACCTGTATGTTCATTGCAGCATTATTCACAGTAGCTAAGATGTGGAAGCAACCCGAGTGCCCATCAACTGATAATTGGATAAAGAAGATGTGGTATATATATATAATGGAATGCTACTCAGCCATAAAAAAATACAAAATTGTCCCATTTGCAACAAGATGGATGGAACTTTCACTTATTATGTTGAGTGAAATAAGCCAGACAGAGAAAAACAAACACTGTATGATTTCACTCATATGTGGAAGATAAAAAAACACATGGATAAAGAGAACAGATGAGTGGTTACCAGAGGGGAGGGGCGTGGGAGGGTGGGCAAAAGGGGTAAATGGGCACATACGTACAGTGACGGATAAAAACTAGACTATTGGTGGTGAGCATGATGCAGTCGACACAGAAACTGATATAATGTACACCTGAAATTGCATAACGTTATAAACCAATATGACCTCAATAAAATAATTTAAAAAGTAGATAAGGATAATAGCAGCTTTCTCACTGGAAACAATGCAAATGAGAAGATAGTGGAATAATACCTTCAAAGTACTGAAAGCAAAACACTTTCTCCTGGACTTCTATACCAAGTAAAAATATCTTTCAGAAATGAATGGAAAATAAAAATGTTTTCACATACAAGAAGTGAAAGAATTCTTCACCAGTAAACGCACACTATAACAAATGTTAAAGAAAGTCCTTGAGGCAGAAGGAAAATGATACTAGATGGAAATATGGATTTATACAAAGGAATGAAGAGAACTGGAAATGGTAGCTATGCAGGTGAATATATATTTTTCTTATTTAAAAATCTTTAAAAGACAACTGACTATTTAAACAAAAATTATAACAGTATAGAGTTTATAACATGTAGAAATAAAATGGATGAGAACAATACACAAAGTGTAGTATACTTATACTTACTGTACGTAAAGTAGTAATAATATCACTTCAAGGTTGACTGGAATAATTTAAAGATGTATTCCGTAAACCCTATAGCAACCACTAAAATAACAAAGGGGTATAGCTAACAAGCCAACAAAGAATATAAAATGGAATTATAAAAAACATTCAATTAATTCAAAAGAAGGCAGAAAGAGAGGGAAAGGGGAACAAAGAGTTGGGAGTAATAGAAAACAAATAGAAAGATGATAGACTTAAGCCTAACCATATGAATAATCACATTATATATAAACGGTCTAAATACCCCAATTGAAAGGCAGAGATTGTCAGATGGATTAAAAAAGGAAGACCCACTTATATACTACCTAAGGAAATGCACTTCAAAGATAAAGATACAAGTAGGTTAAAAATAAAAGGATAAAAAAGGTATACCATGTGAAATTTATCAACAAAAAGGCTGCGTTGTCTATATTAATATCAGGCAAAGTAGATTTCAGAGCAAAGAATATCATCGGGTGTAAAGAATATCATTTCATATGGTAAAGCAGTCAATTCATCAAGAGCACACAACAATTCTAAATGTTTATGTACCTAATAACAGAGCCTCAAAATATAAAAAGCAAAAACTAATAGAACTGCAAGGAGAAATACACAAATCCCTAATTATAATCAGAGATTTTAATGCCTCTCTTTCAATAATTGATAGAACAAGTAGATGATCACTAAGTAGATAAAAGATTTGAATACTATCAAACAACTTGACCTAACTGGCATACAGATTGGAAAGGAAGTACAATTGTCTTTCCTCACAAGCAACATGATCATCTATATAAAAGCATGAAATACTTAGGAATAAATATGAAGAAAAGATAGGTAAGACTTGCAAACTGGAAACTACTAATCATTGCTGAGAGAAACTAAAGAAGACCTAAATAAATGGAAATATATGTAGTATTCATGGATCAGAAGATTCAATACTGATAAGATATTAATTCTTCTCAAGTTGATCTGTAGATTCAATGCAATCCTAATAATAATCCCAGCAGGCTTTTTAAAAATAGGAATTGACAAGCTGATTCTAAAATTCACATGGAAATGCAAAAGATCCAATATAGCTAAAACAGTTCAGAAAAAGAATGACTTATAAAACTCCAGTGATGAAGAAAGTGTGGTATTGGCATCGAGATAGACAAATTGACCGATGGAACTGAATAGAAAATCCAGAAATAGACCTACACATATACTGTCAATTGATTTTTAGCAAAGTTGAAAAGACAATTCTCTGCAGAAAGGATAGTCTCTTCAACAAATGGTGCTGGGACATTTGGATATCCATATGCAAAAAGATCCACTTCAAGACATACCTCACACCATGTGCAAAAATTAACTCAAAATGGGTCATACTTAAATGTAAACCCTAAAAGTATCAAAGTTCTAGATGAAAATATAGGAGAAATTTGTGTGAACTTGGGTTAGGCAAAGATATCTTAGCTACAACACCAGAAACATGATCCATAAAAAAAAAAAAAAAGGATAAATTGGACTTCATCAAAGTGAATAACTTCTGTTCTTTGAAAGACATGGTTAAGAGAATGAAAAGACAAACCTGAGACTGGGAGAAAATATTTGCAGATCACATATATATCTAGAATACATAAAAAATGCTCATAACTCAATAAAAATAGTTTAAAAAATGGGCAAAAAAATTGAACAGATGCTTCACCAAAGAAGATATAGAGGGATGGCAAATTAGCATAGGAAAAGTTGCTCATCATCATTTAGACATTAGGGAATTTAAAATCACAGTGAGACGCCACCACACATCTGTTAGAATGTAAATTGGCACTATTTTGAAAACAGTTTGGCAGTTTCTTAAAAAGTGAGTGACAGATCTATAGTGACAGAAAGGAGATGAGTGGTTGCCAGGGGAAAGGAGAAGTGCTGCGAGGGGAGGGCAGGAGGGATCACAAAGAGACAAGAGGAAACTTGAGGGCGCTGTGGATGTGTTCATTATCTTAATTGTGATGATGGTTTCGTGGGTGTATACACTTATCGAAACATTATATTGTATACTTTAAGTATGTGCAGTTTATTATATATCAATTAGACATCAATAAAGTTGTTTTTTAAAAATCAAACGGAATGTTTACACACGTGGAACTAAGGCTATTTGTAGAGCTCTCACACCAGTGATAAGAACAAATCACAAAACAATAGAATCTGCTAGGTGGAGGGTAGATATTTAGGCTTTTAGACTTGGTTTTCAGAAGTTTGAAAGTCAGAGAACAATAGAACCAGTTCTTTCTTTGGCCACGATTAATTTATCCTGCTTCTTTGAGGTCAGCCAATACTTGCAATGTTGAATTGCCCTCAAAATTTCTGTGGAATAATGAGATTATTTGAAAATAAGTGTAGCTTCTTCGGTGGAAGGGCAGGTAGTGGCTGTGTTGGACTATGGAACAACTAGTCCCTGAGCCTTTCTGTAAAGTTCCAAGAAGGCGGTGTGAAACTCGGATGGCTTGGGCCATCCTTGAAGAGATGTGAGGACAGGTTTTCCCTTGAGTCTGTGGAGAGGGCTGAGCTGACGTGCTGACTCTGTCCTCATGCACACAGTGTGTTTGCCAGTTGGTGGATGCTCTGGCTCTCAGCCGCTGCGGAGGTGCAAACTTGCAATCCCAGCTGGAAAATATTATAGGCGTGCTGTTCGTGCAGGTGAGTGCTGTGGGGCTCGAAGCATCCTGGGCTTGCTCTTTGTCTCTTCTTTGGAGATGATAGCTACCCCAGTCCAGGCCACAACGTCCACGCAGCCCGGGGACATGTACATGGTGACCTTAACCATACATCTGTCAGGCTTCCCTGGAACAGGTCAAGCCTGGATTCTGGGCATTGAGTGGGATATTCTCCACGAGGAAAACTGGACACGTTCTGTATGTTTCTTGGGGGGACAGGTCTTTGTTGCTTCCCCTAAACTCTGAAGGTTCAAATGGCAGAAGGTTCAAACCACTCCATCATGCCTGTAGGAAATGTCAGGCCTTCTGTGCTGCTAGAGTGGGAAGAGGACAATTGAACATTTTGCAAAATGTGTTACCTTCCATATATTTAATTTGTTGGCCACTGTCTTCTTCCCTTTGGGGCTGGGAATGTGGATTCCTGGGTTCTATTTTCCTGTTCTCTTTATGGCCCAGCACCACACTTTTCATGGCTGCATGCCTCAGTTTCCCCATCTACACCCAGGGCCCCTGGTTCCAGTCCTCCCAGGTCTGATGGCCTTGCTTTCCCCACAGCTGAGTGAAAATGTCAACAACTCAGATCCTTACTCCATACAGAACCACAGCCCCGCCCTGAGGACTTTCTACTTCCTGAGTGAGTTAACACGTTTCCCTGGTGCCAGCTATGTGTGCGTGTGGGTACTCAAGACTACCTTTGTCTCCCCCTGGACTGGACTGGGGGCCTACGTTCCCATGAGGGGCTTCCATCCTGATGGACATGTTGTGAAGTAATCCACGTGGGCTTGGCCTGAAATTCAGTGAACTGGCAAGGGCATAGACATTGCTCCACTCCTACCCTTTTTTCCCACTCCCTTCACCTGGTGTTGGCTTCTCTTTCTTCTTTGGTGTCCCCAGCTCAGAAAGGTGATAATGCAATCACAGTGCTGATGAGTATGAGAGGTGTTCTCACCCCTGGGAGGGCACATGGTAGCGCAGGGGAGGGACAAGGCCTAGCTCAGGAAAAGCATCAGGCCCCGCGCTTAGCACATGGTAAATGCTGGACAAACACTGGCTCTCTCTCTTCTTCCTTCCTTTCTCCAACCTAATGGACCCTATTTTATCCTGCCCCTGGCATCAGTGGTTTTCTGTGAGCATGATTTACTCCTGCTTACCACCTGCCACTCAAACATACTCTTGATTCCCTTGTATTCACGGCCTTCTGATAGCCAAGTTATACAGTGATCAGGTGGTATTCCTAATACGAAAGACCATGGAATCCAACGATCCAATCAAGATAGTACCAGCCCTTCAAGTCTTCATGGATGTGTTCCAGGATGGTGAGTGGGAATCGGGCCCCGTCCTAGGGATCTTCTTTCCTATGAGATGTTCTTTCTCTGGGAGACAGTCCTGCATAGTAGTTAAAAGCATAGCTTAAAACTCAATGTAATTCAAAGTCAATGGGTTCAAATCTTGCCGCTTTTCCTCCTATTAGCTGTGCAAACTTGGGCAGATTACTTTTAGTCTGTGCTCTATTCCTCGTCTGAAAAATGGAGATAAAATTAACACCTACCTTTAGGGTATTTTACTGAGGATTAAATGAGAAAACATATTTGAGGTGCTTAGATGATTGCCTACTATGCAGTTTTGTGTTGCTTTAGTCTATAATTAGTATCTCGGAGAGTAGGCTTCAGCTCCAATCTAGCGTTTGTTAAACTGTCGCTGGGTGTGTGGCACAGTGCTGGCCACTGCAAATACACATGGTCCCTGCTCTCAATGAACTCACTGAGTAGGGAAGATGAGGCTGTGCACACAGTGAAACGACGCAAGATAGTTTGCATTAAGTTGCTTAAATGTGAGCATGGCAATGTGCAGCAGGAATGTAGAGAAGGGACCAGTCGAGGGGAGGGGATGGGCTCTGGGCAGGAGATGAACCGAGAGCAGGGGAGGAGATTGTGATGGTGGGTTAGGAGGCATTCATGTGGAAGAGCAGTGGTCGCAATTCTAAAGGTTGAGATGTACAGAGGGGAGGGGAGGACAGCTCAGCTGGAGTGGTGGATTTGTGTGAGCAGTCATGGGAGACTGGCAAGGGCTGGGGTTCAAATGTCAGCCTGATGACAGTACTGTTTTAGGTCACTCTTCAGTCTGGTTTGAATCAGAGGAATGGTGGAGATAACCTCTGGGGACTCCACCTGGCTTTTGAAGACCAGGATTATACCTAGAATGCCTCCTACCTGTCTGTCTTCTTATGCCTCTCAAAGCAACAGAGGAAGAGGGAGAAAACTGAGCCCCAGCTGTATGTCTCTTTTCTCTAGTGTCCCAGACAGAGAATCTGAAGAGTGAGGTGATGCACTCAGTCGTTGCCGTGATTCAGGAGGATCTCAAACCAGTGAGCAGAAAGGCGGAATGTTTGGGTTGGGAGGGCCATTGCTTTCTTGAGACCTTGAGGTCAAGGAAAATGGAAAAGGAGAGGCTGTTGGGGGATGAGGAGAGAGATAAGGCACACTTCACAAGCCAGTTCTGGCCTCAGACCACTGCCCATGGGTTACATTTGGGCTCTTCGAAGCCTGAGAAGGGTTTGGGAAGTAGGCAGGTGGTTCCTCCCTACTTTCAGAGTCTTTTCTGTGGGCGGCACTGTCTTATGCCTGGTGGGGACATGGAGCTCTAAGAGATACTAATTCTGCCTCCTGAGAATTCACGACTTGCTTGCAGAGAGAAGATCTCAAAGATCCACTCTGCATGGGGTCTGAGAAGCCATGTCTTTAACGAGCTCTGCAGGCAGGGTTGGAGGCAGCAGAGACTGCTTCCAGCTTTGGATTGTGCAGGACAGGGGAGCAAGGGGGCAGTGGTTTGGGGTGCTGATTGGATGACATCATCCCTGAAAACAAAGTCCTAAATCCTCAGAGGGTCAACGGAGAGTCTGGGATCTTGAGGACTGGGCCCTCAGGGCTTGTGGGGTTCATTCCTAGCTTTCCCTATGAAGGCCGGAACATGAGACCTTTCCTGGTTTTGGATTCTCCTCCTACCCAACCCTCCTGCCAGTTTTCATATCTCTGAGGAAATAAGGTGTAGGCAAGCTAGATGCTTAGACTTCTCCAGGACGGTTGTAGGAGCTCAAGTGAGTTGGAACTTCAGGGTGGAGTACAGAAGTGGTCAGGGTCAGCGACTGGTGATCTGTCATCACCCAGAGCCCACTGAAGAGTCACGTTGGGCTTGGAGTCAGGAAATCTGAGTCCTTTGAAGACACTCGTCCCCTGCTTTGGTTCTCTGTGTCCTCACCTGGAACATGAGGGGTCATACTGGTGGTCCCTGACATGACTTCCTGTCTTGCCATGTGATGGTCTGTGACCCCACAGGTGCGGAAGGCCCTCCTGAACTTCACTGAGATGCTGGGCCAGAGGAATTACTTGGCCCTGCCCCAGGGGAACATCATCATCAACTATGTCATCAAGCTCAGCAAGTCTGACAGCTCACTAAGCAAGACCCAGGCAGGGAGGGGACAGAGATGGGAGCAGACCTCAGGGGAGAGAACAAGAACAGGGCAGCGTTGGGAGCAGAGGGAAAGAAGAGGAGGGTATGGCCAGCATGACGGGAGGGGCTTTGAGCTGTGAGCCAGGGGAGGCCTGGAACCAGGAGTCTCAGTAGCATTGGTTTCAGATGTAAATCTTCCCTTTTATGATGCTAGGATGAAGAGGACATCCAACTAATGTGTTCCAAAATCCTACAGAAGGTACAAACAGCTGGGGTCAAAGAGGCCTCTCTGTTTCCTCCTCCCCTGGCACCCCAGATCACTACCCTGCCCCCGAGTCTGCATTCTCCCACCCCCTCTGTCTAACCCCTGTACTGTCTCTCTCACCCCTCCCTACCTTCACTTGTTCCCAATCCTTTGCCTGGGCCCCTTTGAGATACTCAGTGGAACAGAAGATGGTCACTGCATGGTGAATCTGGAGGCCTCCACTTGAGTCCTGCTCGCCCAGTTTCTAGCTGTAAAATCTTGAGTAAACTGTTCCGGCTGCAGTTTCTCCTTCTGTAAGAAAGCAGTTGATGATGTGCCCTGCCTGCTCACAGCAACCTCTAAGGATTCTTGGAGGCTCATGGAGATTCTTGGAAGCTGATGTGTGGGTCAGAGTTGAGTGAAAGGCTGTGGGAGGAAGAGGACAGCTGTGACTTCCTCTCCTTCCCAGAATCGCAGTGACCCTCCCTCCCAGCAGTCTCTGCCTCTTGACCTTTAGCTGCCCCTGGCATGTTCCCCAGTGAAGGCCATCATGAGTCACACAATGCCAAAGTTCAAGAAGCCTCTCTATCTGATGAAATTCTTCTGCTGTAATTTTAATCAGGACCTTGGTTATGTTTTACCAATATGGAGTGGGAGAAGAGAGAGACAGAGAGGGAAAGAGAGAGAAAAAGGAATGATAGAGAATATCGCTGGGGGGAGGCGTGCATATAGGTCTCAAATACCCCTCCAGGAAAGGAAGACAAAGTCATAGGGTTGGAGAACTTGTGACTGGGGCCGACTGGGGCCTGGCATTGAAGGCTTTGCCACATCTCCTGCCAGGTGTCCTTGCCCAAACTGATCACCTTGGCATGTCAGCCCAGCAACATCTTGGCCTTTGTGCCCCTGAGTGAGACAGCCACAGAAATGGCTCTGAGGGCCCAGTCTCTGGGCCAGTTCCCCTACCTCAGCAGTTTTCACCTCAGGCATAAGTGTAAGTACAAGAGTCGGGCAGCCTGTGGAAAGGTGCCCACTGTGAAAGCTCAGGCTGCTACGGGCTGAGCCTCTCTAGGGGTGATGGGTATAGGGGAGAAGATGTGGATCTGTGGGGTTGGGGGGGGTGACTGTAGGCCATGAGCCTGGGATAAGGTGGGAGGAGGAGGGCAAAGGGTTAGGACAGCAGCTTAAGGCCATTTGGCTCCTTACATGGATGAAAAGGGTACTCCTGTGGAAAAGAGACAACTCCAGACATGGTTCCATCTGGCCATTAGTCCTCATTTTAAAACACTGGAGTCAAGCTGTAAAAATGTTGTTGTTAATTACAAAGTCATGAATACACAGACATTCCTGCCCCTTAGTTCTTCCTTTGCCCCAGCTCTGAGCCTCACTCTAGACTCACCCCATCCCTGACCTCTAATCCCAAGGGAGTCAGGGTTGGGGTGAGGATGTCCATTTAGCACATTACTTGGTGTATTATTGTTGTTGTTTTCAGCTGAAAATGTAATGGTTTGTTTTTAGGCTGAGTCAAAGTGTCTCAAGCTCCCGTGGCTTTGGCACCAATGCTCCTTCCCCGCTTAGCTCTTTTTCTTCTCTGAAGTACTGACGGTGTTAGCCCACCCCCAGTGGGGGCTGGAGGTCAGACATCCTGGAACACGCACTGACTCTGTCCTCTCCTTTTATCCTTTCTCTAACTTAGCCATGCAGTTCATCTCCCCACAGAAACTCCTGACCCATTTGTGGTAAGTGATGCTGGGATGAATACCACATCTCCATCCATCCATCCATCCATCCATCCATCCATCCATCCATCCAGTCATTACACAAATAGTTGAGTACAACAATATTCCAGGCATTATGCTGGACATGGAATAAAGAGGTAGGGCCAAGAATCATGGAGGCTCTGGGGAGAGGTCTTCTAGGCCAAAGAGCTTAGAAAAAGGAACTGGGAGCATAGTGGCAGGGCCTGGAGGTGGGGAAGGAGTTGGGGATGGGGAAGGCCGGGCTTGTCTCCTGTGTGACCTTGTCATAGCTTCTCTCTGTTGACCTTGGACAAGTCTACATGCCTTTACAGATCTCATTTTCTCAGCAAGTATGTTTTGAGTTTCTCTATTTTCCCAGACATTGTATGCAAGACATTACGAACACTTGGAAAGACAAGGTATATACCTGTTCTTGGGGTGTTCACAGTCTTAGTGGGAATACAAGCCTGGGAATAACCACCCATAATTCAGTGTGATAACTGTACTCATGAAGGAATACACAGGGTGCAATGGGATCTTAGAAGAGGAATGAGCTGACTTGGTCTCCAAGAGTCAAGGAAGACATCACAGAGGAGGTGACGTTTCGAGAGCATCTTGAAGAACATGTAGGAGTTCAACAGGAGGAAAAGAATGGGGAGAGTCTAAGTGTCAGCTTTGCCATTCTATGAGTTTGTTCTAATTTTCTTCTCTTCCTTTAAATCCTGTCTCTGCCTTCTGCTTGCTTCTCCTGTTTCTCAGATGTTATCGCTGAAGCCCTACAGAGAGAAGCAGGTTGGTGTAAGCTCCCTAAAGCTTCTCTACGCCCTGCAACCGATCACCTCCCTGCACCCTGTTATCAACTCTGACATGGGCCAGCTGTGGAAGAAGATGATCCCTCAGATGTTGAACATACTAGCTGGTGAGGGGTTGGCTGGGAGTGGGGAGGAATGGAGCTGGGGCAGTGGGGCAGACTCCAGAAGAGATGGAGTCTGAGGTGCAGGATGGACCTTTCTCAGTGTGAGGAGGACTGGGGCCAGCCTCTCTGTCCCTCTGAGATGCCGTTTGGATGAGTCTGCTTATTTGGACCGTGATCTGCACTGAGCAGGTATGTGGTCCAGAGTTCTGTGGCTCCAGAGTTCCCAGAACAACTCCTGCCGTTTCTTGTGGGCGGAGGATCAGGGAAGAGTGTGGGCTTTGGAACCAGACAAACCCAGGTTTGTATCTTTGCTCTGACACTGACCAGCTGTGTATCTTTGACCTTTGGAAAGTCATTCATCTCCTGGAGCCTCTGTAAAGTGGCAGAGCAGTTGTCTTGTAGGATCATGGTGAGAACAAAATGAGATGATGGACATATAGCCCCTGGCATAGTGTTCAATGTTGGTTCTTTTGCCCTGGCTGGGTCCTTCTGGTCGGCTGGGTCCCATGCTCTCTCCTTTCCTAGGTCACACTAAGGAGGACCTTAATCAGAAGGAGTGGGAAGACAGGCTGCTCCAGGTGAGCACTCCCAGGGAGGTGCCTCCGTCCACACGTGCCTTGTTTCCCCTCTTCAGGACTCACCTTCCACGCCCTCAAGGCCCTGTCGTCAAGGGGAGTAAGGGAAAGGGCCAAGCTGTGTGCCCTTCGGCAAGTTCTTTAGGCTTTACAGGCCTCAGCTGCTTCATCTGTAAAATATGAATGCCTATCTCCCAGAATTAAATAGGATAGAGTCTCATAAACTGGAGAGGGCTTCACACATGTAGTTGGCATTACCATCATTGTCATTGTATTGTCATTCTTCAGTTCTGACAAACCCCCTTCCGTGTATTTCAGTTCCTCCCCATTCCTTGAGCTCTTTTTCCATATTTTCAAACCATGCCCCTTGTCTCTTGCTTCCTTCTGATCCCACTTCCGTGGGACAGAAAAGTCCTATCACTGTTCTTCATGGTTCTCTTCTCCTTTCCTCTTATTTAGTTTTCAAGTCGGTCACTAGTAGCCATCAATGATGACAACTGGCTAGAGCAACTCATGGAAGTCATCTTGGAGAGGATAAACGATTTCAGCAATGACGACGAGGAGAAGGTGTGTCTCTGTGTGTGTGTGGCTGAGGTTTGTGGTTGCAAGGGGGGAAATTGGGGGGGAGGAGCCTGGTAGGGAAGGGCTGTAGAAATGCACATGAAGTTCAGGCCTTTAGGGAAGAGCCCATGGATGGGTGTTCTGGGTCCTGGGGCATCAGGATGGGGATGATCAAGAGCTGGTGGTCACCCAGGAGCAGCAAAAATATCAAAGTGTCTAACATTTGAATAGTGTTTCAGGCTTTATCAAGAACTTTGCCATCTGTTGTCTTAATTGAACTTCCCAGCTGTTCTGAACAGAATGGAGCTGGTGTTTAGGTGCAGTGGAAAGATTATTGACCTTGGAGTCAGATTTAAGCAAGTTAATTCAAGTAATCTTTGAGAGCATACCGTGGGTTAGGAACTGTGCTTGGTGTTGGGAACATGATGCTGAGGAAGAAAGACGGGCTCCTTTCCTCAAGGAGCTCAAGCTGGTGGTGGCGAAGGCCTGGGGCCCTGCCCTGGCCTCTCCGTGCACCCCTGGTGTAATTTGGTTCGAGGGTCCTAGCCTCCCTGAGATTTCAGTGCCTCACGTGGGAAGTGGCAAAAGTAACTTCTACACCACAGGAGAGCAGACGAGGAGCAAACGAGGATACCTGTGAAGGGGCTTTGTAAAGTCAAAAGGCTAACTCACCGGACAGCTGCCATTACCCCTCCCTTGCCGATGAGGCAACCCCACCCTGATGGTTTCAGTCTTCAACAAATTATTGGCAAAACTGGCACTTGAATCCAGGTTTCTCGGTTTCTCGTCTTGTTTTTCTGTCACTGAGCAACACTTTATTTGGGCTTTGAGGAGTCTCCAGAAAAGAGGCCTTATTTCCAAGACTGATCGTTTGCTCTCTAATTATGAACACATATTTATGAAGCACCTATTATGTGTAGATGGGAGATAGGGGTGAAAAATGAAGCGAGCAGGACTCTGATGGCATTGGTTCAGTTATTAAACTGTGCACTAAATGCCCACAGCACGACAGGCGCTGCCTGGGTGCAGGTGCTCACAGATGAGACGCGGGCTGCCTTTGGGAAACCATTGTCTGTGGGAGTGAATAGACAAGAAAATGGGCAATTATAATAAGTGTGCTAAGTGGCAGGATCACTATCTGCTTTGTATGCTTGGGAGCCCAGAGGAGGACTCATGTGGCCTGTGGGGGCTGCACAGAGAAGCTTTCTCAGAGGGGACCCACCATCTCAGTTTGCTCCAGACTTCCAAGGGTTAGCACTGAAAGTCCAGCACCCCGGAAAACACCTCAGTCCTGGGAAAACTGGGAGGATTGGTCACCCTACAGAGGAGTGAGTAGGTCTGGAAAGATGAGTGGTTGTTTGCCAGCCAAGCAGAGAAGTGGGCACCTTAGGTCAGGGTTCATGGAAGCGGAGCCCGAGGCGGGGTTCTTGCCACATGGTTTAGCCAGGGAGCGCTGCCCGCAGAAGCTGTGACAGAGCCGAAGGAAGCAGGATAGGAGGGGGAGAGGCTGAGCAAGGATGTGGTCTGAGCCCATGGGGAGCCCTGGATGGAAACTGCACTGCAGAGTCTGTCCTGCCTGGAGACAAGTGAGGGGGGCTTTTGTACCTATGCCCCCCACCTGTCTGTCATTGACTCCAGGCTTCCATGGTTGGTATGGGCCAAGGAGGGGTGAGGGAAGAATGTAATTCCCAGGCGCCACCAGGCAAGGAGGCCCCAGTTACCCCAGGACAATTCTCCCAAGAAGGCTGCAGGTGGGAACTGTTTCCAACAGTGCCTGCAGCCAGTCACAGGCAAGGAGCCCTGGGGTCTGGACAAGGCGCCAAGAGCATCTGCTGGAGGGAGAAAATGTGCCCGTAGAGAGGGGGTTCTAAGGGGGTGAGTGGAAACCAGGTAAGACATTCATCAAACAACTGGTATGTCCTGTTTGCCTCCTGTGTCAGGCACTGTGTTAGCGCTGGTAGAGCCATGAACCAGACAGACCCTGCTCCTGACCTTGATTCTGGTTAGAGATGTGGGGTTGGGGTGAGTTAGGAACTAACCAAACAAATGCATGAGGAGATATCTAGTGATTGTGCTGAAGCTCTGAAGGAAAGAAACAGGATGGTGAGCTGAGGAACAGGGAACAGGGTAGGCTCACTGAGCCAGGATCTGAGAGACGAGAACGGGCCGGAAGGGTGTTCCGGATAGAGATAGGGAATGCAGAGTCGGATGCAGGGAAGCGGGTGAATGTGTAAATACGGGTGTTACAAGGTAGACAGGGCGATGCATAGCGTGCGGGGACAAAGGCCCCTGAAGTTCAGAGAAGGGAGAGAGAAATGGTTTATAAAAGTACTTTTTCAATTACGCAATTTTGATTTGAAAACTGCAAATTTAAGGAACTGTTTTTATTTCTTAGCTGGAAAGTAGGAAGAGCGTGGGTCAGGGAAAGTTTCTAAAGGACAAGCCCTACCCTAAGTGGCTGAGAAATTAGAGATGCAGCTTTCTCTTCCCTCTGGCTGAGCCCCTGCTCTGTACAATCACTGCCTTGCCCAGATGCCCCCAGAGAGCAAGAGGGCCAATGTGGAGGATGGGACGGTGGGCAAAGTTACAAAGCTAGTCTCAGAAATGGCTGTTCCCCAGGCCGCCCTAAACTCATTCCAAGCTGTGCATGACCCTCCCCTTCCACCTCCCCTAGGCTTTCCTATATAAATTCTTCGGCTGCACCCTGCTGACCTCGAGGGATGTGAAACTGGTCAAGAAGATGCTCTCCTCCGCCCACAAACTGCCCACGAGGAGCTGCAGGAGAGGGAGGTGAGGTGGAGGGCACTGGCAAAGAGGGACCATTTTTAGTTTAAGAGGCAGGATGGCAAGGTGGCTAAAAGCTGGGGCCTGACAAGCCGGACCACCTGGATGGGAACCCCAGCTCTGCCACTTACTAGCTGTGTGCCCTTGGGCAAGTTGCTGAACCTCTGTGTGCCTCAGAGTTTCCTATTCTGTAAGATGAGGCTATGGTACCTTCCTCACAGGACATTTTCTAAAAAGTTTTTTAGTCTGAAATAACCCCACACAAAGAAAAGTTGCAAAAAATTCCCAAAGAATTTCTGTATACTCTCCTTCCAGATTCCCAAAATCTTAACATTTTCCCATGTTTACTTTATCATTCTCTCTCTCTCTCTCTCTCATTCTCTCTTTCTCTCTCTCTCTATAAAATTTATTTATTATTATTTTATTTTCTGAATCATTTCATGAAGTTGCAGTCATGATGCTCATTTTACCCTAAATGGTGCAGTGTGTATTACCGAAAAATAAAGACATTCTCTTACATAACCACAGTACAATGATTAAAATCCGGAAATTAACATTGCTACAATGCTATTTTCTAATTTATAGACCTGATTTGAAAATTGTTAGTTGTCCCACTAATGTTTTTTAGAGCAAAAGAAAAGCATTTTTATTTGTCTGGTCTGTGATCTAATTCAGAGTCAAATAGTGCATTTAGTTGTCATTTATTTACTTAATTTTTTAAGTTTATTGAGATCACATTGGTTTATAACACTATGTAAATTTCAGGTGTACATCATTATATTTTGGCTTCTGTATAGACAACATTGTGTTCACCACCAAAAGTCTGGTTTCTGTCCACCACCTTACATATGTGCCCTTTTCCCCCTTTTGCCTTCCCCCCTCCCTGTTGTCTTTTTTTTTTTTTTTTGAGGAAGATTTGCCCTGAGCTAACACCTGCTGCCAATCCTCCTCTTTTTGCTGAGGAAGACTGGCCCTGAGCTAACATCCGTGCCCGTCTTCCTCTACTTTTTATGTGGGACCCCTACCACAGCATGGCTTGCCAAGAGGTGTCACCTCTGCACCCAGGATCCAAATAGACCAACCCCGGGCCACTGAAGTGGAATGTGCGCACTTAACTGCTGAGCCACCGGGCCGGCCACTGTTGTCACTTATTTTTAATAGTCTTTAATCTGGAACAGTTCCTCAGTCTTTATCTTCTATGATCTTGACATTTTAAAAATGTACAGATCATTTATTTTGTAGAAGGTCCCTCATTTTTGGTTTGTCTCATATTTCCTCATGATTAGATTCAGATTGTGTATTTTTAGTGAGAATACCACGGCAGTGATGTGTGTCACAGGATGGTTTTGAGGATTAAAGATGTGACAGCACTTAGAACAATGCCTGGCACATGAGCACTCTTTAAGCGTTGATTCCTGGCAGAGTTGGTGTCCTTGCTCTCGGGCCTGCCCTCCCCAGTGCCCTTCCCCAGCCAGATTCTCAGAGCACCCATCACCATCATGGCTGTCATCAGGCATTTGCCAAGCCCAAGTTGCAGACAGTATCACTGGGGAGGCAAGACATGTCTGGGAAGAAAACAGCTGACTACACAGAATAGCCTTACTCGAGGTTACGTGAGCGGTCACAGAGACATATAGTAGCTATGTGGGAGGGTGGTTGGGACTTGGGCTGGTTGGCGCTGGTTTAGGAGAAGGAGGGAAGCAGGTATTTCCACTTGATATAATATTCTGAGTCAAGACTCAGGAACTTTTAGAGGCACGTCTAGAGAATAGTCAGTGGTCTGGTGGGATGCGAGTACACAGTTCTTTGACAGGGAAGTAAAAGCGATCCCTCTGACAGCACTAGGGGACAGATTGGATACAGAAGATGAAGATAAGAGGGAAGAGGACGTCCGGGATGGTTCCTGGGTTTCTGGCATGCTCAATTGGGAGGATAATAATGGTATCCTTCACTGAGAACAGGAACCCAGGACAAAATGGGGAGGAAGAGGATGCATTCAGCTTTTGACTGGGAGGGGTTGGGGAGCCTCAGGATAGCCAGGTGGAAAGATCCAGTAGCCATGTAGATCTGGAACTAAGATCTGGGCTGGATGTCTAGATTTGGGAAACATTATATTTTCCCTGTCTGTAAAACAGGGGTGATAATATTGACCTGAAAATTTTAGTGTGAGGATCAATGAGATCATATGTGTAAGGCTGGTACAAACTAAAGCACTAATATTCTGATGATGTCAATGATGATGATGATGACGACTATGATGAGTGGAAGCCATGGCTAAGGGAGGTCATGAGAAGAGGGACAGAAAAGAACCCCCTTCTGATGCTCAACTAGTCCCTGCTTTCTACCTACCCAGAATTTTCCCTTCATGTACATGGAGGCCAAAGGTCTGCCAGTCCCACTAATACTTCATCCCTTCTTGAGGATCTGTGTCCTGGAGCAACTGTCACTGTCCCCGGGGTCCCATCCACTCTACCACTCTCTGCTGCAAAGTCTTAGTGGGGGGCCTTCCTGCACAAATGAGTCAGTTCATAAACAGCTGGCACTTGCATCTCTGGGTTAGGCATTCTTTTAGCTCCATGCCAGGATATCCTGTTGAGTAAGCTCTGGGAAGAGACTGGGCTGACATTTAAGTCAAAATGGCCTACTATGAGATGGAGGAATTTAAATTAAATATTGTTACTGGCAGGAAATGTAGAACCCCCAAGCCTTCTGTGCTCATGACTCTCACTAGGTTGTCGATTCCCAAATCCACACTTATAGCCCAGCTGTCAGACCCACCGGTCACTGACATCATTTTCACTCAATTGTCCTGCACTATGTCCCACACAACACATCTAGGAACTCACTCCTTCCTCTCTCCCAAGGCCTAGACACGCCCCCTTTTCCACCTGCCCATTTTGGTCAGAGTTACTGCTGTTTCCTGTTTTCCTGGACTAGGAATATTGGTGTTGCAGGTCTTCCCGCTCCTCTGTCTCCTCTCTGATTAGCCATCCCATCCTGCTGATAATATGCCTCCGATTTGTTCTTCCTCTCCATTCCCTCTTCAGAAAAACTCTTCTCCGAATTCCTAGTGCAAATAAGTATGTTCTATTTTGCAATGTCAGATTTGACAATCCCAAGATTTTGTAAATCTGTGACTAACGTTTCATAATCTGGGATAATTTGCTTCTTAAATTACTTCCTGCAAAGATGTTTGGTTCTCCATCTGGATTTTAAATAGTTCAAGTCCAGGGAACCAAATTTCCCTTCCATTTCTGTTCTTTCCCTCTCCTCTGCCTTCCTCTCTCTAAATCCCTGGTTCTGGGGGAGCATGCGGGTGCTTGGCTTCCCCTGAGCTGTGGCATGAGGCTGAGCCTAGCTCTGTTCCAGGGCATTGCTGTGGCGCTCAGTATCATGTCCACGAAACACCTGGAGCCAGCCCTGGATGAGCTGCAGGTGTATAGTGCTCTACTCACTGACAAGGACTCATCGTCCATCCTCAAGCTGATGAAGGTGATGGCATTCCCGGGGCCTCTGCCAGCCTCCCACACAAAGCCTGCCAAGGCATCCCCATCAGCCCAGCCTCCCCACTTTTCTGAGGCCTTGTGACTCACCTCTAAATGCTTCTCTTTCCCTCTGACCAATAGTGGGGAAGTTTCATCCTCCCCTCCCTTTCCCTCGCTCCCTCACACCCATGCTTCAGGCCCTGGGATCACCAGCTGCACCTCCCAGCTCTTCACCATTCCACAGCCCCATCTTTCCTTCCGTGCCCTCTGGGCGATCTTTTCCTCTCTGATCCTCTGTTTCTACTGCAGACAAGGGGGATAAGGAGAGGAGAAGGCAAGTTTTCCCCTTCCCCTACAGGAGCATCAGCAAAGGGAATGGGGGCTCATCTGTAACACCATCTACTTAAGCTATGGCAAGATTATTTTAGAGAGTGAGGGAGCTGTCAAGCATTTAGATGCCATTCTCGCTTTGGTCCTGCAACACTACTGCAACTGTATTGTGGAAAAGGTACTTCCTGCTTATTCTTTCTCTCCCACACCCCATCCCTGCCTTCTCTCTTCCCCTCCAAGGACAAGATGCCTGGCCTTGAATGGGACTCAGTGTGGGGCTAGTGCAGTGACTTCCTTGACCACATTTCAATGCTTTTACTTAATACTGCTACTCTGAAACTCTAACCAGCCCAAGGAAGAACCTACAGAAATTTTAGGGCTGTTGAAAAGTGTCACCTCCCCTGCTGGCATGCTATGTAACATGCCTTTGGGCTCTTCACTGCCCTCTCCAAGGGACGAGGAGGAACAGATGAGTAATACCTAAATTCCCTAACACATTCATGGGAAGAAGTGTTCAGGGGAGGTAGAGGGAGCCACAAGGAAACGTCTTGCCTTTGTTATTTGTCCTGAACATCTGTCCCTAGGGCAGGGAGAAGAAGCCCTTCTCATTCCCTGTCCATCTGCCACCCAACTAGACACCCTTCGGGAGAACTCCTTGTGTGAAGACAGCATCCTAAGAGATAAGGAAGTTAGACCTGTCCTAATTTAGGAGTTGTATGAGGGACTCTGGAAGTAGGTTGGTGAGAGGAGTGGCCCTTTTCCCCTTTTGGGATGTGCAGGCTTTCCCTTCCTGAGCTGCCCTCAGAGGGAAGATGCAGGGCTTCGGCTAGGGGAGGCTATGGCAGGCTGAGCTCCTCATCCCCCAGGTTCTGTGTAGGCAGTTTTGCCTGGCCCCAGGATCATGCCTACCTTGGAGCTCTCTAAGCATACTGGTTGGTTCAGGGTATGAACCTGAAGCTGGATTATCTGAACGCCCTGACCAAGCTGACAAACATCCTGAGCAGCCAGCCCCTGGCCTTTCAATTCAAGTTCCCTCAGAAACTGGAAATTGTAACCTTCATGGTGGTAAGTACCGCTCAGGAGGATGGAGGTGGAAATGCAGAGAGCAGGGAGGATGGGTCCTCATGGAAACCATTGGCAGTGCTCCTAGGCTAGGCCTGGAGGGTAGAAGTCCAGATTTTCCAGTGTTCTCTTTCCCATCCTCAAGGCAGGGGGAGCACTGTGGGGAAGACGTGGTTGGGAGTAGGAGAGAGGTACTGTTCTTCAGAGTCTTTGCAAGTCCCTGAAGATTCCACCTTCTGCCTCTTGTGAATATGGCCTGGAATGGGAGGAGGGGAGGAACGCAAGAAAAATATGTTCATGATCCTCTTGGTCTCTGGGGGTATGTGTGGGTGTCTCAGGAGCTAATCAAGGAGGAGCCGTTGAACTCCATCTCCAGCCCCATTAGGCAGAAGGCAATGAACATCATCACTGACTTCAGGTAACAACATGCCATCCACTCTCTCTTCCTTGTCCTGCCTATATTTCAGCTCTTTATTCCCGAGTCTGTCCTCATCTCTTATTTTCTACTTCTGCTTTTAGCATAAGAGGCCCCAGGCAATAGTAGACATTTACTAGACAACGTCTGCCACTTCCTTTTGCCAAGAGTTTTTGGGTGGGATTTTCGAAACACCTGGCAGAGACTGCCTCTCCCCTCTCCACAGGCACTTGCTGTTGCTTCTTGCCCAGGCTTTCTTCTGCTTTCAGGGCTGTCCCTGACTAGGCACTTCCGTCTCTCTCACTGATCCCCCATTCCCTTAAGACATCTGGGGAACCAAAGAGTAATATATCATCCCCAAGATATCAGTACCCTTTCCTGTACTAGTCATGCCTCCTCTCTTTCCCTTAGTTCCTTTCTTTCCATCTTCCTGGCTCTTTTCACCTTTTCTTACTGTTTCCTCCTTTTCCTCTTTCATTACCTTTTTTTCTAGTATCTCCCTCTCTCTTGCTCCTCTTAGCCCTCCATCTCCACCTTGGCCCTCTGTGCCTCCCTCAGCTGTTATTCCCAGCCAGCACTCTCTGGTTCACTTCTGCTGCTCCCTGGATCTTAGGAATCTCAGGTCCCTCTTAGAGGTGGAAGGAAGAGCCGAGCTACTCTCTACCTGCTATAAGAGCATATTCTGCCTGCCCGCTGTGGAGGCTCTGCAGAAGGAAGCTTCCAGTCCCAAGGAGGCCCAGGCCAATGTGGTAATTAACTCTCTAATGTTTCTCTCTTTGTTTTTGTTCTTATTTTTTTGAGAGGATGAGAAGTATAGGTTTGGCAGTTTTATGTAAGGATCATCTGCCTTCTTTAATAAAAATAAAGTCATTGGAAGGTAGACTTCCTGTGAGGAAGGAGTTGCTAGGTCATGCAGCCTGAACTCTACTCATGACCTGCTTCCTTCTAGGGGCACTCACTGATGACCACTGCCACCACTTTAATATTCTGGCCCAAAGGTCAACACTCGAGCCTTCCCTTTATAACTGTTGTACAATTGAAACCAGATTGGAAGTTCAAACATGACTTTACTAAAGGCCCACTTCAGGCTTCCCTGAAGGTAAACACATTCAGGGAGCCCCTGGAGCAAGAGATCTGAGTCCACTTCCTACAGGGCCGACGGTTTTTCTTTGAGGGAGGGAAGAGGGATGCAGTTTTCCAATTTGCATTCATATGTTTAATTCCTTGGATCTCTTTCATGTTCTCTGATTACTCCTTTATCTTGACTGGTTGTTCTTGTTTTATTGATGCCATAATCTTTTGAAATTTTTGAGGGAATCAATAAGAATTTTTAAAAATAAAGGTTTCTACTATTTATTGAATTAGTTTGGTTTTCTTTATGATCATTTGGTCTGTTTGGTTATCTTGGGCTTTCTTTTCGTCGGATATCTGGTGATCTTCTTTGCCAGTTCATATTTATTTATGTTACGAAGCAAGAACCGGGCCTTAGAGAGAGGGCTAAGGTGGGTTTCCTCTGGTTGTGTCCCCATGGGGTCTTCATCAGTGTAGCTCTGGTTAGGGTAGGGATGGTGTTTTGACAGGCTTTCCCCTGTTTGGGACAGGCTGGGAATTCCAAGTGCCCTAGAAAGGATAGCTTTACTCTGGAGGTAGCTTTCTCTTGAGTACTTTTTTCGGGGAGAGGAGAGCTGCCTTTCTTTTCCTTTGCCCCTCCTGGTCTGTTTTGGTGGTCCAGAACTGTCACAAATGTTGCTTTGGTTTTCCCAGCAGGCCCCTACCTTTAGGAGCCCTCCTAGGCAGATTACCTACTTTCTTTATAAGGTTTATAAGGTTTGGGGTGGGGCCACCTAGTTCACTAAAGAATGAGAGGGAGAAGTCTACTGCCCTGGCTTTTGTGAATTGGTTACCCTGCAGACTGCCGGGCCAGTCCTCTTCCTTCCCTGGAGCCAGCCAGCCTCTCAGTCATGGCTGCTGACTGAAGCTGACCCACTGGGAGCCGAGCCCCAGAATGAGCTCAGGTCAGGGGTGGGTTGGAGGGGCAGGGTAGCTATGTTGTTAGGGAACTCCCTGTCCACTAGGACAAACAGCACATCTGGCAGACATTTGTGCTCTGGTGAAAACAACAAGGAAATTCATTCAAGTTAATAGCTGGCAAGTCACGCTTGAAATGTAGGGGAAAACTTGTGGGGCAGAATTTCTTAAGGAAGGTTTCCTGGGAAAGCCAGAGTGCTGAGTGGAGTTTAGAAGGAGGGATGGGGCTGAGAGTTTGGCAATTCTTTGAGCCACTCCTCTCCCTTCAGGAGCTGTTCAGGGAGACCCTGCAATCCCTCCGAAGACTATTGGAGACTCTTGTCGTTGAGAAGCCCACTTGGACCTGGTACTGGTTGGAGGTTGGTGAGAAGGAGCCCCTGAGAGTTGGTGTATTAGTTTCCTAGAGCTGCCATAACAAAGTACCACAACTGAGTGACTTCAAACAACAGAAATATGTTATTTAACAGTTGTAAAGACTAGAAATCCAAAATCAAGGTATCTGCAGGGTTGGTTCCTACTGGAGGCTCCAAAGGAGAATCTGTTCCATGCCTCTCTCCTAGCTTCTGGTGATTCCTGGTGACCAGAGTGTCCCTTGGCTTAAAGACGTATCATTCCAATCTCTGTCTCTATTTTCACAGGGCCTTCTTCCCTCTGTGGTGTGTGTATGTCTGTGTCTCTGTTTTCTTTTCTTAATAAGGAGAGCAGTCCTTGGTTTAGGGCTCACTTAAATCCAGTATGAACTCATCTTAATTTGAATTCATCCACAAAGACCCTATTTTCCAAACAAGGCCACATTCTGAGGTTCTGGGTGAACATCAATGTTGGGGAGGACACCATCAAGCCAGTACAGCTAGGAACAGACCCACGGAACAGTTGGGGGCAAAATAAGAGGTAGAATTGAGGATGAAGGTTCAGTGCAGAGCTTTTAAGGAAAGGATAATCAGGGCTAGGATCCAAATAACCTTGGTCTTCCTTTGGAGGAGAAATTTTCCTTCTTCCTTCTTCCCCTTCAGCCACTGCTGTGGTCATCTCTTCTTTCTGCTCCCCTCTTCTCCTTCACAGTAGTTAAACCTTCTGGCCTTCCACCCTCTGCAGTTCCAGATTCTGGCTCTTCTGTTAGCTGTGTGGCCTTGAGAAATTATTTAACTTTTGTCTGCCTCAGTTTTCTCCTGGAAAATAGGATGATAATAGTACCTAGTTAATATAGTCATTTTGATAATTAAGTGAGATAATATTTATAAAGTGCCTGGCTCAACGGAGTAAAGCAGGTTCGAATAATTTGCTCATTTTAAAATTGTTTGTCTTTCTGTTGATTTGATTTCCTTTATGCTAATGTCATTGTGATGCTCTGGCCTGCTCCTGAATATCCTGTTCCCCAGTTACCACATGAAGTTTAAGATGCCTTTGCAGTTCTTTTTGTTGTCAGAATAGCAATCGCTAAGAAGTATAGTCAGAATATTGTATTCAAAAGTGACTTGAAATAACTATTTTCCTTATGATTATGTTATCAATGATATGATTTGGACTTCTTTGTGTTAAAGTTTAGGATTTCCTTTTATTTACTTGAAGAGTTTGATTATGTAAATATTTACATAATTAAAAACTTAAAACTCTATAAAATTTTTCTCAGAGAATTCTTGCTCCCATCCCGATCTTCTTAACCTCATTCCCACTCACACACTAGAGATAACCATTCTCATTAGCTTCTGGTTTGTTCTTCCTGTTTTCTTATTGTAAAAATAAATGAGTCTGTGTTTACGGTATATTCTTATTTCCCTTTCTTTCTTACACAGTAGGTAGCACGTTCTATCCAGTGCTCTGGACCTGGCGTTTTTCACTTATCCACATCAGTTCACAGATGTATTCCTTATTTTTATGGTTTCATACATTGTGTGGATGAACTATAGTCTGTTCCATCAGTCCCCCTGTGGATGGGCATTGGGCTGTTGCCAATCACTTTGCTGCTAGTTTTCTTCTTTTTATTTTGAAATGATTGTAGATTCATAGGAAGTTGCAAAAATGGTACCTAGAGTCCCTTGAATGCTCCACCCAACTTCCCCTAATGGTGACATCTTATATAACAGCAGTACACTATCAAAGCCGGGAGCTGACACTGGCACACTCTTGTCAGACTACAGACTCTACACGGTTTTCACCAATTTTTACATGCACTTGTGTGTGTGTGTGTTATATGCAATTTGATCTAACGTATAGAGTTGTGAAACCACCACCATCATGATGTAGGATGTTCCCTCACCGAGAGACACTCTCTTGTATTACCGCTAGATAGTCACATCTCCTCCTACCTCATACCTGTTCCCTGGCAACCACTAATCTGTTCTCTGACTCTCTAGTTTCGTCATTTTGAGGGTGTCATATACAACCTTTAATGGGATTGGCTTCTTTCACTAAGCTTAAGGCTCTTAAGATCCTCAAAGTTGTGTGTGTCAATGGTTCCTTTTATTACTGAGTAGTATTCTATGGTATGGATCCTAGAGTTTGTTTAATTATTTACCCAGTGAAGGACATTTATTTGGGTAGCTTTCAGTTTTGACTATTATGAAAAAAGCTCCTGTGAACATTCATATACAGGTTTTTGTGTGAACATGAGTTTTCATTCTTTGGGATAAAAACTTGAGAGTTATTGCTGAGTCATATGGTAAGTATATGTTTAATTTTATAGGAAACTACCAAACTGTTTTCCAGAGCGGCTGAACCATTTTACGTTTGCACCACAATATATGAGATGTCCAGTTTCCCTGCATCCTTGCTAGCATTTGGTATTACTTTTAAGTTTTATCTCATTGTGGTTTTAATTTGCATTTGCCTAATGGCTAATGATGTTGAATACATTTTCATGTGCCTATCTGTTATCTATATTCTTTCTTTGGTGAAATGTCTGTTCATGTCTTTTGCCCATTTTTAAATGGGATTGTTTTCTTTAATGTTGAGTTTTGAGAGTTCTTTATATATTTTAATCACAAGTCCTTTGTCAGATCTATGTTTTGCAAATGTTTTCACCCAGTCTGTACTTGCCTTTTCATTCTCTTGACAGGGTCCTTCAGAAAGCAGAAGTTTTAAATTTTGATGAAGTCCATTTTATAATTTTTTCTTTTACAAATGATGACTTTGATGTCATGTCTAAGAACTAGGTCCTGAATATTTTCCCCTATGTTTTCTCCTAAAAGCTTTTTAGTTTTACATTTTATGTTTAAATCTGTGGTCCATTTTGAATTAATTTTTGTATAAGGTATGAGCTTTGGGTTGAGGTTCAATTTTTTGCATATGAAAGTACAATTGTTCCAACACTATCCTTTATCTGTTGAATTGCCTTTACAACTTGGGCAGATTCAATTTGCCGTATTTATATAGATCTATTTCTGGACTCTGTGTTCTGTTCCATTGGGCTCTGTGCCTGTTTCTTCACTTATACTCACTATCTTGATTATTCTAGCTTTAGAGTAAGTCTTAAAATTCTGTAGTATAATCCCTCCAACTTTCCTCTTCTTTTTATCTTTGCATATAAATTTAGAATCAACTTGTCTACATCTGCAAAACATCCTGCTGGGATTTTTATGGAGTAGCCTTAAATCTTCAGATTCATTTGGGAAGGATTGAAATCTGTATTACGTTTAGTCTTCTAATGAACATGTTATGTCTCTTTATTTATTACATTTTCTTTGATCTTGTTCATCAGCATTTTGTAGTTTTCAGCATACAAATCCTGTGTACATTTAAGTATTTCCTTTTTTGGAGATATTTTAAATGCGATTGTTTACAAATTTTGCTCTCCAGTGACTCAGTGTTATCATATAGAAATTCAATTGAGTTTTGCATGTCGATCTTATATTACTTCTAGTACTTTTGTGTGTGTGGATTCCTTGGAATTTTGCATGTATCTTGTTTGCAAATAGAAACAATTTTCTATCTTCCTTCTAGTCTTATACCTTTTATTTCGCTTTCATACCTTACTGCACTGGCTAGGACTTCCAGTATGACGTTGAATAGGAGTGGTAAGAGTAGACATCCTTGCCTTGTTCCCCATCTTAGGGGAGAAGTCATTCAGTCTTATACCACTAACTATGGTGTTTACTGTAGGCTGTTTGTAGGTGCCATTTATCAGGTTAGGAAGCTTGTTTCTGTTCCTAGTTTGCTGAGAATTTTTAATATGAATAGATGTTGAATTATGTAAAATGCTTTTTTCTGCATTAATTGATATGGTCATGTTGATTTTCTTCTTTAGACTTGTAATATGGCAAATTACACTGATTGATTTTCAAGTGCTGAAGCAATTTTGTGTTCCTAGGATAAACCTCACTTGACTGTAATGTATTATTCATTTTATATATTGCTGGATTTAATTTCCTAGTATTTCATTGAGGATTTCTGTCTATGTTCATGAGGGATATTGACTTACAGTTTGCTTTTTTGTGTGTTGTCTTTGTCTGATATTGATATCAGCTTATTATTGGCATCATAAGTAAGTTGAGAAGTGCTCTGTCTTCTTCTGTCTCATGGAAGAGAGTGAGTAAAATTGATGTTATTTCTTCTTTAAATGTTTACTAGAATTCATCACTGAAACCATCTTGACCTGGAAATTTCTTTTTTTGGAAGGTTTTTTATCTATACATTCAATTAAAAAATAGTTATAAGACTATTCAGGCTATCTATTTCATCCTAGGTGAGTTTTGGTTTTTGAAAAATTGGTCTGTTTCCATTTCATCTAAATTGTTGAATTTATGTGAGTTAGGAGTTGTTTGTAGTATTCCCTTATTATGCTTTTAATGTTTGCATAAACTCTTTTTCAGTCTTGTATCTTTTCTCTTTTTTCTTTGTCAAAAACTAGAAGTTTTTATTGATTTTATTGATCTTTCAAAGAACCAAATTTTTGTTTCATTTTTTCTCTGTTTATTCTTTTCATATTTTTTCTCTATGTTTTTGTTTTCAATTTTATTGATTTTTTCTATTATCTGTAGTATTTTCTTCCTTCTGCTTGCTTTGGGTTTATTTTACTTTTTCTAGTTTGTTTTTTTCTGTTTTGTTTTGTGTTTTTTTGCTTTTGTTTGAGGAAGATTAGCCCTGAGCCAACATCTGCCACCAATCCTTCTCTTTTTGCCGAGGAAGACTGGCTCTGAGCTAACATCCATGCCCATCTTCCTCTACTTTATATGTGGGATGCCTGTCACAGCATGGCTTGACAAGCAGTGTGTAGGTCCGCACCTGGGATCCAAACCAGTGAACCCCAGGCCAATGAAGTGGAACATGTGAACTTAATCACTGCACCACCGGGCTGGCCCCTCTAGTTTGTTTTTTAAGGTGGAAACAGATTATTGATTTGAGACTTTCTCCTTTTCTAACATAAACATTTAGTGCTATAAATTTCCCTCTAAGCACTTCTTTAGTTGCATCCCATACCTTACAATATGTTGTATTTTCATTATCATTCAGTTCAAAATATTGTATAATTTCTCTTGAGAGTTCCTCTTTGGCCAATAGATTATTTAGAAGTGTGTTGTTTAATTTCCAGATGTTTGTAGAATTTTCTGTTATCTTTCAGTTATTGATTTCTAGTCTAATTCCATTATGGTCAGAGAACATACTTATGATTTCCATTTTTAAAAATTTAAGGTTTTATTTTATGAAACAAGATATTGCCTATTTGCTTTCGTTGGATGGAGTGTGCTAAAATGCCAATTGATGTCAATTGTTCAGTTCTGCTATATCCTTGCTGATTTTCTATTTACTAGTTGTATCCACTGCTGAGAGAAGAATATTGAAATCTCCAAATATACTGAAGATTTGCCTATTTTTCCTTTCACTTCTGTCAGTTTTAGCTTCATATATTTTGAAGCTCTGTTGTTAAGTGCATATACAATTAGGATTTTTATATCTTCCTGGTAATTTTTCTTTTTATCATTATGAAAAATCCTCTTTATTTCGGATAATTGTCTTTGCTCTGAAGTCTTCTTTTTCTGTTATTAATATAGCCACCCTTATTTTCTTTTTATTGGTGTTTGCATGATATGTCTTTATGCATCCTTTTACTTTTAACACACCAATATTATTATATTTGAAGTGAGTTTCTTGTAGATAGCATACAGTTGGCCATTTAAAAAATCCATTCAGCAGGCTCATTTGAAAAATTTCTTTCTGACACTGTGTCTTTTAATTGGTGTGTTTAGACTATTCACATTTAATGCAATTATTGGTATGGTTTTAGGCTTCTCACTTCATTGCTCATGTCCTACTGGTTCCCTCTGATTTTTATTCCTCCGTTTCCTCTTTCTTACTTTCTTTGGGTTATTTTCACATTATTAGTATTATGTGTTAGTTTATCTGTTCTGTTTTGATGATGTCTCTCTGTGTAGTTTTTATAGCAGTTCCTCTAGGGATTACAATATACATACTTATCTTTTCACAGCGTGTTTAGAATTAATATTGCACCACTTCAAGAGGAATGTAGAAACTTTATCACCATGTAGACCCCTTTATTCTCTCCCTTCTTTATGTTGTAGTTGTCTTACATATTACAATTACATACATTAAAACCCCATCAGACAATTTTATAATATGCGCTTTGAGATATTCAACATATTTTACAGATCTCGATAAAAGAATAGTCTATTCTATTTACCCAGATATTTATCTTTTCTGTTCAATCCTGATGTCCCATGTTTCCTTTTGTTATCATTTCTCTTCCTTTAACAATTCTTTTAGAACAAGTCTGTTGGCAATGAATTCTCTTAGTTTTCCTTCACCTGATAATGTCTTTATTTCACCTTCATTTCTGAAGAGTTTTTTCCCACTGGACATAGAATTCTGGGTTAACAGTATTTCAATTTCAGCACTTAAAAATATTATTCTACTTCTTTATTTCTGATGAGAAATACACAGGCGTTCAAATCATTGTTTTCCTATAGGTAATGTCTCATTTCTCTCTAGTTGCCTTCAAGATTTTTTTCTCTGTCTTTGGCTTTCAGAAATTTTGTTATGATGTGTCTGCATATGGATTTCTTAGGATTTAGTCTGTTTGGGATTCACTGAGCTTCTTGAATCTTTAAAATTATGTCTTTCACCAAATTTGGGAAGTTTGCAACCATCATTTATTCCATTTTTTTTCAGTACTGCACTTTCCAATTTCCTCCTGGGATGCCAATGACATGAATATTGGACATTTTGGTATTATCCCACAGGTTCCTGAGATTCTGTTTATTTTCAATATTTTTTCCCTTTTTCTTGTTCAGCCTGGATGATTTTTACTGGGCTATCTTCAAGTTCACCGACTCTTTCCCCTGACATTGCCATTTTTCTATTAAGCCTACCCAGTGAAATTTTAATTTCAGTTACAGTACTTTTCAGTTCTAAAATTTTCTTTTATTTTTCCTTTGTATCTTCTGTTTCTTTGCTGAGACTTTCTCATGTGAGTTGAGATTTTCCTTGTTCTTTATATGTGGAGTAAATTTTGGATTGTATCCTGGACATTATGAATATTATGAGATTCTGGGTCTTATCTAAATATACAGAATATGTTGATATTTTCATTTTAGCAGGCAGCTGATGCAGTTCAGATCAAGCCACAATGTCTGATCAGCGTTCTGTGGGTTGTAGTTCCAGTATCAGTTCATTTTTCAAGGTCTTTGCAGTACTAGTCAGATGTGTCCCAAATATGTACTACACGTATGTGTCCCACTTTGGGACTAGGGTGGTAAACTATTCCTGTAGTTCAGTTCTCAAAGTCTGTATGTTTTTAGGATTAGATTTGTACATGTGAACCTTGATGGTGAGCCCATGAGTTCATAAACAACTTTAAGGTGTTTATTTTCCAAACTCTTCCCTCTCTGCAGTCTCCCTAATATTTTCTGCCTCTATAGGGCTCCCCTTTTTGGTCCTCCAGCCAGAAATCTGAGGCTTTAGTGACCCTGCCCTCTCAAGCATTTCCACCACTGTATCTGCATCTGGGGCCAAGCAATGGGGGGACAGAGAATAAAGAAAACGTCCAGAGTTCACCTCACACTTTTGGGACCACAGGTCCTCTGATCAGCATAAAGTTCCCTTCTCTCAGAGGTTTGGCTCCTGCAGCTTCCTCTTGCCACCATTGCTGTCACAAGTTTGCTTAGGGGCTGGGGCATGAGACAATTGGGGAAAGGGGGAAGAAAGAGCAAACAGAAAAATGGAGGATTCCCCCATGCTGAGGATTAGGAGTTCCCTTTCCTGCTCCTTGAGCTAGAATTAGAGCACTTCTCTGGGAGCTTTTCTCTTTGCAACCTGGTACCCAGGTTTTGGACTGTATTGAGTTCAAGCCAGAAGAAACTCGAGGGAAAAAATGGTAAACTCTCCACTGATTCAGTGTTGCTTTGAATTCTGGTCTTCTTCCTTAATACACCTGCTACTATTACATTTTGGAGTCCTCAAATGGCTGCTCCATGTATTCCATCCAGTTTTTAAAAATTTTTTATTTTATTAAGATCATAATAGTTTATAAGATTGTGAAATTTCAATTGTATGTTATTATTAGTCAGTCACCATACGTATGTGCCTCTTTACCCCTTTTGCCCACTCCCCAATCCCCTTCCCCTCTGGTAACCACCAAACTGTTCTCTTCATCCGTATGTTAGTTGATCTTCCACATATGAGAGAAATTATGCAGTGTTTGTCTTTCTCTGTCTGGCTTAGTTTGCTTAACATAATACCCTCAAGGTGCATCCGTGTTGTTGCAAATGGGACAATTTTGTCTTTTTTATGGCTGAGTAGTATTCCATTGTGTGTGTGTGTGTGTGTGTGTGTGTGTGTGTGTGTGTGTGTATACACCACATTTTCTTTATCCAGTCATCAGTTAATGGGCACTTGGGTTGCTTCCATGTCTTGGCTATTGTGAATAATGCTGCAGTGAACACAGGGGTGCATAAGTCTCTTTGAATTGTTGATTTCAAGTTATTTGGATAAATATCCAGTAGTGGGATAGCTGGGTCATATGATATTGCTATTTTTAATTTTTTGAGAAATCTCCATACTGTTTTCCATAGTGGCTGCACTAATTTGCATTCCCACCAGCAGTGTATGAGGGTTCCCTTTTCTCCACATCCTCTCCAACATTTGTTATTTTTTGCCTTGGTGATTACAGCCATTCTATTGGGTGCAAGGTGATATCTTAGTGTAGTTTTGATTTGCATTTCTCTGATGGTTAGTGATGTTGGGCATCTTTTCATGTGCCTATTGGCCATCTGTATATCTTCTGTAGAAAAATGTCTGTTCAGTTCCTCTGCCCATTTTTTTTGATTGTTTGCTTTTTATTGTTGTGTTGTGTGAGTTATTTATATATTTTGGAGAGTAACCCCTGGTTGGATATATGATTTGCAAATATTTCCTCCCAGTTTGTGGGTTGTCTTTTCATTTTGTTCCTGGTTTCCTTTGCCTTGCAGAAGCTCTTTAGCCTGATGAAGTCCCACTTGTTTATTTTTTCTTTTTTATTGTATATCCTTTATTATATGTCCTTTCTTTTTAATTTTTTCATGTCTGAGTAGACATGTTATTCAGAAAGATTATTCTAAGACCCATGTCAAAGAGTATACTGTCTATATTTTCTTCTAGGAGTTTTATGGTTTCAGGTCTTACCTTCAAGTCTTTGATCCATTTTCAGCTAATTTTTGTGTATGGTGAAAGATAGTGGTCTATTTTCACTCTTTTGTATGTGGCTGTCCAGTTTTCCCAACACCATTTATTGAAGAGATCTTCCTTACTTCATTGTATGTTCTTAGCTCCTTTGTCAAAGATCAGCTGTTCGTAGATGTGTGGGTTTATTTCTGGGCCTTCAATTCTGTTTCATTGATCTATGTGTCTGTTTTTGTGCCATTACCATGCTGTTTTGATTACCATAGCTTTGTAGTATATTTTCAAGTCCAGCATTGTGGTGGCTCTTGCTTTGTTCTTTTTTCTCAGGATTGCTTTAACTATTTGGTTCTTTTGTTGCCCCATATGAATTTTAGGATTCTTGCTCTATTTCTGTGAAGAATGTCATTGAGATTCTAATTGGGATTGCATTGAATCTATAGATTGCTTTAGGTAGTATGGACATTTTAGCTATATTTATTCTTCCAATCCATATGCATGGAATATCTTTCCATTTCTTTATGTCATCATCAATTTCTTTCAATAATGTCTTATAGTTTTCATTGTATAGGTCTTTCACCTCCTTGGTTAAATTTATTCCTAGATATTTTATTCTTTTTGTTGCAATTGTAAATGGGATTGTAGTCTTGAGTTCCCTTTCTTTTAGTTCATTATGAGAGTACAGAAATGCGACTGATTTTTGTAAGTTGATTTTCTACCCTGCAATTTTGCTGTAGTTGTTGATTATTTCTAGTAGTTTTCCAATGGATTCTTTAGGGTTTTCTATATAATAAAATCATGTCATCTGAAACAGTGAGAGTTTCACTTCTTCATTGCCTATTTGGATTCCTTTTATTTCTTTCTCTTGCCTAATTGCTCTAGCCAAAACCTCCAGTACTATGTTGAATAAGAGTGGCAAGAGTGGGTACCCTTGCCTTGTTCCTGTTTTCAGAGGGGTGGCTTTCAGGTTTTCACCATTAAGTATGATGTTGGCAGTGGGTTTGTCATATATGGCCTTTATTAGGTTGCAGTACTTTCCTTCTATATGCATTTTATTGAGAGTTTTTATCATAGATGGATGCTGGATCTTGTGAAATGCTCTCTCTGCATTTATTGAGATGATTGTGTGGTTTTTATTCCTCATTTTGTTAATGTGGTGTATAACATTGATTGATTTGTGCATGTTGAACCATCCCTGCATCCCCAGTATAAATCCCACTTGATCATGGTGTATGATCTTATTCATGTATTGCTGTATTCAGTTTGCCAATATTTTGTTGAGGATTTTTGCGTCTATGTTCATCAGCGATATTGGCCTGTAATTTTCCTTTTTTTGTTCTCCTTGTCTGGCTTTGGGATCAGGGTGATGTTGGCCTTGTAAAATGTGGTAGGAAGTGTTCTGTCTTCTTCAACTGCTTGTAATAGTTGAGAAGAATAGGTATTAAATCTTCTTCGAATGTTTGTATAATTCTCCTGAGAAGCCATCTAGTCCTGGACTTTTATGTTTTGGGAGGTTTTTGATTATTGTTTCAATATCTTTACTAGTGATTGGTCTATTCAGATTCTCTATTTCTTCTGATTCAATTTTGGGAAGTTATATGAGTCTAAGAATTTATCCATTTCTTCCAGATTGTCCAATTTGTTGGCGTATAGTTTTTCATAATATTCTCTTACAATCATTTGTATTTCTGGGGTATCTGTTGTAATTTCTCCTCTTTCATTTTATATTTCATTTATTTGAGCCTTCTCTCTTTTTTTCTTAATGAGTATAGCTAAGGATTTGTCAATGTTGCTTATCTTCTAAAAGAAGCAGCTCCTTGTTTCTTTGATCCTTTCTACTGTTGTGTTTTTTTGTTGTTTCAATTTCATTTAGTTCTGCTCTAGTTTTTATTATTTCCCTCCTACTGACTTTGGGCTTTGTTTGTTCTTCCTCTTCTAGTTCTGTTAGGTGTAGTTTAATATTGCTTATTTGAGATTGTTCTTGTTTGTTAAGATGGGCCTTTATTGCTATGAATTTCCCTCTTAGGACAGCTTTTGCTGCATCCCATACTAGTGGTATCATGTATTTTCATTTCTCTCCAGATATTTTTTTGATTTCTCCTTTAATTTCTTCAATGATCTATTGGTTTTTCAGTAGCCTGTTGTTTAGTCTCCACATATTTGTGACTTTCCCAGCTTTTTTCTTGTAGTTGACTTCTAGTTTCATAGCATTGTGGTCAGAAAAGATGCTTGATATGATTTCAGTCTTCTAAATTTATTGAGATTTCCCAACATATGTTCTATCCTTGAGAATGTTCCATGTGCACTTGAGAAGCATGTGTAATCTGCTGTTTTTGAATGGAGTGTTCTATATATATCTATTAAGTCCATCTGGTCTAGTTTTTCATATAAATCTACTATTTCCTTGTTGACTTTCTGTCTGGATGATCTATCCATTGATTTAAGTGGGGTGTTAAGGTCCCCTACTATTATTGTGTTCTTGTTAATACCCCCTATTAGGTTTATTAGTAGTTGCTTTATGTACTTTGGTGCTCCTGTGTTGGGTGCATATATATTTATAAGTGTTATGTCCTCTTGGTGGAGTGTCCCTTTTATCATTAAATACTGCCCCTCTTTGTCTCTCATACCTGTTTTATCTTGAAGTCTACTTTGTCTGATATAAGTATGGCAGCACCTGCTTTCTTTTGTTTGCCATTAACTTGGAGTATCATCTTCCGCCCCTTCATTCCGAGCCTATGTTTGTCTTTAGAGCTGTGTTTCCTGGAGGCAGCATATTGTTGGGTCTTGTTTTTTAATCCATCCCTCCACTCTGTGTCTTTTTATTGGAGAATTCAATCCATTTATATTTAGAGTGATTATTGATATATGAGGGCTTAATGCTGCCATTTTATTGCTCATTTTCCAGTTGTTCTGTATTTACCTTGTTTCTTGGCCAGTGTATTTTAGACTACAAATTCAGTTTGGTAGTTCACTATGATGTTTTTCTCATTATTTATCATTTGTGTCTCTGTTCTGATTATTTGTTTAGTGGTTACCATGAGGTTTGTATAAAAAAAAATCTCATAAATGAGATACTCCATTTTCTGATAGCCTCTTATTTCCTTAGTCTAAGCTGATTCCATCTCTTTTCTCCTCCCCTTCTAAGTTATTGTTGTTAGAACTTATTCCATCTTGTATTGTGGGTTTGTTGTTAAAATGATGAGATTATATTTATTTTTGATGTTTCCTTCTCTTTATCTTTAAGGTTATAATTAAGTATTTGCTAACCTGTTCTGATAGAGAGCTGCAATTTTCTGATTTTGCCTGCCTATCTATCTCCTTGCTCAAGGCTTTGTAAACCTTTTTTTTTTTTTTCAGGTATGAGGGCCTTCTTGATCATTTCTTGTAGGTGGGGTCTTGTGTCAATGAATTCCCTTAGCTTTTGTTTATCTGGGAAAGTTTTTGTTTCTCCACCATATCAGAAGGATAGTTTTGCTGGATAGAGTATTCTTGGCTGAAAGTTTTTGTCTTTCAGAATTTTGAATATATCATTCCACTCTCTCCTAGCCTGTAAGTTTTCTGCTGAGAAATCCACTGAAATCCTGATAGGAGTTCCTTTGTAAATTATTTTCTTCTGTCTTGCTGCCCTTAATATTTTTTCTTTGTCATTGACTTTTGCTAGTTTACTACTATATGCTTCAGAGAAGGTCTTTTTATGTTGATATATTTAGAAGTTCTATTAGCTTCTTTTACTTGTATTTCCAACTCCTTCCCCAGGTGTGGGAAATTCTCAGCTATCATTTCTTTGAACAGCTTTCTGCTCCATTCTCCCTCTGGAATACCTATAATTGCATTTCCTAATTGAGTTGGATATTTCTCAGAGAATTTCTTCATTTCCTTTTAGTCTTAGTTCTCTCTACTCCTCCATCTGAAGCATTTCTGTATTTCTGTCCTCCAGACTGCTAATTCTCTCCTCCATAATATCAGCTTTGTTATTCAGGAAGTCCAGATTTTTCTTTATCTCATCCATTGTGTTTTTTGTCTCCAACATTTCTGATTGGTTTTTCTTTACAGTTTCAATCTCTTTTGTGAAGAATTCCCTCTGTTCATTAATTTGTTCCAGATTTCATTGAACTGTCTGTCTTTTCTTGTAACTCATTGAGATTTTTTATGATAGCTATTTTGAATTCTCTGTCATTTAGATTGTAAATTTCTGTGCCTTCAGGATTGATTTCTGGGCGCTTGTCCTTTTCTTTCTGGTTCGGAGTATTAATATATTTCTTCATATTGTTTGATGGTGTGTATTTATGCCTTTGCGTAGTGATAGTATCTGGTCACAGATTCCAACTGCTACCATTTGGGGTTGGGAGGTTCAGGAGCTGTGTAATCTGAGCCCCCTGCGATTCCTGCCATCTGTGCCTGTCCTTAGAATCTATGCTGACAGGGCTTGCCTGCGATTGCCAGCTAGCTCGCTCACAGCTCCTGTTTTTCTAACCTATGAACAGGTGCTCTGGCCAACTGGTTGAGCTGGAGTGCTAGGCAGGGGGAGGGGCACTTTCTTTCACATGCACGATCCCAGGGGCTTTCTTGCTCTGCCCTCACTGTCTGCTCTCCTGGTGTGCTTGCTTGATGGAGACACACCCCCGCAATAGCTTAGCCACCTCTGTGTGGGGCTTTCCCATAGGCTATGAGGGAACTTGGAGAGCAAAGGTATTCCTGTGGAGCATTGACCCTTCCCCCTCTCCTCTCAGAGCTGCACCTGGTCCTGCCCCCTGAGTCGCTGCTGTTTGGGAGGGAGAGAATATTCCCTTACCTCTTTCCACTTCCTCTCAGGGGTTCTGGCACCTCCACCTTCAGATGTATGACTGTGTGGATCTCTCAGACGTCTTTTGTGTTGTGTGAATGTCCTCTGTTGGTTTATGAATGTCCTTTTCATTGTGTCTTAGGGGGCAGAATCTAAAGGAAGAGCTCACTCTGCCATGATGCTGACGTTCCCTCTCTCTGTCTAGTTTTTATAGCTGTATTAACAGAGAGACAGGGTGGGTGGTGCTTATTTCATCTTACCCAGAACCAAGACCCCTACTTTTATTATTCCCAATTTCCATTCTAGTTTTCTTAATTTTTTATTATAGAAAATCTCAAGCATCTACAAAAGTAGGGAGAATAGCACAATGATCCCTTGTACCATTACCCAGCTCCAATGATTAGTCATGACCAGCCTTGTTTTATCTATACCCTATACACTCCCCAGCCTCCTCCCCTCTATATTATTTTGAAACAAATTCCATACCATTTTATCCATAAATATTTCAGTATGTTTCTCTAAGAGATAAGTATTCTTTTAAAAAATATATAACCGTGCTATCATTATTACATTTAAAAATTAACATTAATTTCATTTTTAAAATATCATTAAATATTCAGACATTCCAATTGGTTAGTTTGTCTCTTAAGTCTCTTAATCTATAGATTCTCCTTCCATTGTTTTTTTCCTTAAAATTTATTTGTTGAAGAAACCAAGTCATTTGTTCTGTAAATTTTCCACATTCTGGTTTGTGCTGATTACATCCTTTGGGGTGACTTAACAAGTTCCTCTGTTCAAATCCTTCCTATAAATTAATTGTTAGATCTAGAGGCTTGATCACGAGTCTGAGCAATTTTTGGCAAGGATTACTTCATAAGTAGTCTTGTCTTCTTCCACCAAGAGGCACATAATGCTGGTTGTCTCTCTTTTTGAGGCATTTACAGCTTTTGATGATCACTACTTAGATTCATTAATTCATTAGTGGTTAAAAATTGGTGATACTCTTTTATTTAAGACCTTGTTATTGGGATATCACTTGCTACAATAAAGTATGCAAATCTTAAGTGTACACTTAGACACATTTTTACGTATGTATACATCTGTGTAAATACCAGTCAGAACAGAATATAGAACATTTCCAATACCCCAAAAGGTTCCCCATGTTCCCTCTCCCAGTGAATAACCCACACCAGTGATAGCCACTATGTTGCCTTCTAGCACCATATATTAGTGTAGCTTGTTCTTGAGCGTCACATAAATGAAGTTGTATAATATGCACTTTTTTGTGTCTGTATTATTTCACTTCAACATTGTGTTTGTGAGATTCATCCATGTTGTTACATGTAGCACTAGATTATTCTTTTTTATTGCTATGTAATATTCCATTGAATGAATATACTTCTATTTATTTTTGCAAAAGGATGATGCAATTCTATCATTCCTCATTCATTTTTAGCTGTAATTCTAATATAAAGTGAAACCACCTTTAAAGACTATGTCATTACCTTGAGGAATAGCTTTTCATATAGAAAAGACAAGATAAATGCTGGATCCTTTCCCTTTAACAGTTTACAAAGTAATTAATTGTTTCCTAGTATTCTCCAAAAGTGACCAGTGATGTTATTTCTCTAGTATCCTTGAATTTAAAATGAATTTTAAAATGTTTTATGTGTTTTAATCAATTACAACTATTATTCTTATTTATGCTTAAATTCTTCCATCTTTGATCAAAGGGGGCCTCTTCAGATTGGCTCCTGAATCCCTCTACATGACTCCAATAGTCTTCAATAGCTTCCTTGCTCTTCAATACAATATCTTGTATATTTTCTGTCTCAGTCCTGGAATCAACTGTTTTTCCAAGGAGTTCTGATTCCTCTTATTGAAAAATGGCATTTAGAGACCACAGTCTTAGCACTGGGGTATTTCATCAGAGTTTGGCTGCAAGGAGGACTTGCAGAGCTCCCAGGAGAACTCCTCATATCTTCATGAAGAGTGTTTTTTGTTATTAGTGTAGCATCAGTATTCTCTTGATTTGGTTGTGGATTTTTCATCTGCTGCTTTTCCCCTTTTCAATTATAAATTGCTGTTTGTTTGGCTGCATCATTGTCAGATTGATTGCTGTAGACTGACATGTAGCAATGCGTCTTTGGATCAGTGGCATTTTGGGCCCATAATTTACTAATTGTGAGAAACTTATACATTGTGTTTCAAGTAGGAATCATCCATAATTATATTTCTCAAGCAGATTTATACATAATTCACCCTTGAATCTGTGAATACTGCGATGCTTCTGTGTTATCACTAAGTTCTCTTTCTACTGAAGAATGGGAAGCAGTGGGTAGGGAGACACTGGGGTATGTTGACCCTTTGACGTGAATCACAGTCAATATAATTTGAGAGCCATGGCTTTAACCTGAAAGACGGAGGTACTAATTGAGCAGATTTCTAGCACCTAGATAAGGGCAAGATTGGGGCCTAGAGGAATGAAGTCTTCTGGTGCCAGACCCACACATATAATCTGCTTCTAGGCAAATAAAGTCCTGTTCTCAGAAGTCTTGCCCTGATACTTTGCAAAAGCCAGGTTTAAGGTTACACTTCTACCCTCTGGGTTGCAGCTAAACAAGACTCTTCTTTCATTCTTTTCTCCTTCCAGCTTCTGGACACATGGCTGAATTCCAAGAAGGACAATGAACGGGAACGGGCCATGTGGTGCACTGCCTGTATCCTTGGTTTTACTGCAAAAATGAACAACTTTGAAGTGAGTGGGAGCCTGCCCTAGAGCCTGGGCCGGCCCTGCTGCCCCCTCTGGTCACCCTTATCCCTACCTTTATCCCAAACTTTATCACATGTATTACCTAGCCTTAATAATTCATCCTTATCCTCCATCTCCTTGACTCCATCCTCTGTTTTCTCTTGTGCATCCCATCTTGTTCTCTCCTTTCTCCCTTCTGACATCTTCTGCTTGGTCTTTTTCTCCATCCACCAATTCCATTCCACTTGGTTCAGTTTGATTCCATTCATCTTAACAGGAAGTTACTGAATACTCACCTTGTGCCAGGCACTGTGCTAGGTGTTACACTGGATACATAGAGGACCAAGACAGTTCCCTAGCTTCATGGATCTTACAGTCCACTGGGGAGAGAGGCATGCATAGAACACATTTAAATAGAGGGTAATAATGAATGTACAAATCAAATGTAGTGGGAATAAAAGATTAAAACACAAATGATTCCAAGTCGGGGTATCAAGGAAAACCTCACAGAGGAGGAGGCATTTGAGCGAGGCTTGAAGGATGAATGGAGTGTCCAGAGGCAAAGAAGAGGGACAATATAGAGTCATTCCAAAACTGTGATTCCTGTGTCCTTTGTAGCCACAATTCACCCACCTAATTCCTTTCCCATTAACCTCACCTAGTCTCACCTCTCATGTCTCTGGCACATGCATCCCCTCTTCCTAGTTCTTTTCCTGTCATTCCTCCCAGCCGAAGGGGGTGGCTGGGATAACCTGTGACTCTCAGCTCTTCTCCTCAGACGGAAATCAAGTTCACTAGCCTGGGGCGCTTGGTAAGGCTGCTGGCCGTGTGCTGCCAGGACCCAGTAGACGACATCTGCTTCCTGTCTTCCCAGGCCGTCTACAACCTCTACTGTATCCTCCTGCTACAAAAGCATATGGCGAACTTTCTCTTGTCCCTCCCGCTCTGGCCTCCCACTTAGGCCTGGCCATCCCCACATACTCTGTCCCAGGAGAGAGAGAGTCAAGAAGTTACTTGAGCACCTCATTTCCACTGAGGAACCTGCCCCCAAACATCTACAGATACCCTCTTGGGACAAAATATCTATTCAGGAAGCAGAGTTTGTGAATTAGTTTCTCTCCCTCTGGCTGAACCCTGTACTCTTGCCCAATTCTGTCTCTGCTCTGAGGCAGGCAATGCGGGTTCCTTTGACATTAGCTTGCACCGTTCCTGGTCTTAATGCCCATTCCTCTGCTCTCAGCTCCATGGGATATACATCTCCCTAAGCTGACTTAGTTCAGTAGGTGGGAGGCAGGAGGGAAACGGGGGAGCCCAAGATGGCTTCTGAGTGTTTGAGGGGTGGGGTCGGGTGTCTTTGTTTCAGAGACGGGAAGGGAGAAACAGGGTCTGTGGGAAGAAGAGGGCAAGAGTGAAGTCTAGAGTGCCAACGTGTTCTACAACAACATCTGTGAGATTGCCAAGGTGAGGGGGCAGGCTAGGGACAGAGTGGGGAGAGCCTGAGCCTCTCATTTATACAGTATCAGAGACTCCTGGGCTGGGACTCTTTTATCCCATCTCCCTTCCCCTTCCATTACTGGATGTGACCTTTTTCTTTGGGGAAATTTTCCTGCCACATGCTCCCCCTTGAGCATCATGGGTCCTAATCCTTCTTTTTTACTCCTCCCCCGGAAGTATTTGCTTCATGCTAAAGATGCTTTGTGAGCAATGTGTAGACTCAACCCATGCTTCAAAGAGATGTCATTAAGGATCTTAGCCCCTGCCCTTCTCTCCCAGTGCTCTGCCTCTGCAACCTCTGACCTCTGAGCCCCATATTGTACCGAAGGTCAGGGTTTTCTCCCTCCCATCTCCAAAGACTGTCCACAGTGAAAGAGTCTTCTAGGAGCTAGGCAGACAGCACAGGCCTAGGACAAAAGCACATTATGTTCCGAAGAGAAGCTCTCCCTCCTACCCTAACTAGGAAGAATGGCACAGGCTATCTCGGGCAGGGGACCCAGGTGTGTCCAGCCTGATCCCACTCTGTTGCAGGCATTTGCAGAGTATTTCACCCAGATCCAGCTCACCTCCTTGGTGCTGACAGCCATGGAGGACCTGACTGACAGCAGAGCCAAGGTATCTCTGGCTGCAGCCCAGCTGATGAGTGCTGTCATGAAGGAGGGGGCAGAGACATGATAAAGGTAGTATGGTGCTGTGGCAAGAGCTCTGCCCTGCAAGTCAGGAGCCCTGGGCTCTTGCCTGGCTCTATTACTAACCAGCTGAAAGGCCTTGGGCAAGTCCCTCTCCTCTGTAGGCCTTAGTTCACTCACCTCTAAAATGTGGGCTTGGACTAGATTTTCTCTGCGGTCCCACTGAGCTCTGACATGTGTATCCTGAGCTCATAAGTGCAGTGCCTCCCCTCTGGGGGGCTGGTTGCTCAGTTAAGGACGATTGCTTACAGGAGTTTAGGCAGCTGGAGGGCCTAGCAGGCAGAGCACAGGAAGCTTTGTTAGAGAAATTCATCCCGATTCCCTGGGGTGTCAGGGAGCTTAGACCCCGTGAAGGATAAGGCTGTGGACTGCAAACCAGCAAGCTCATGGAATGACTCTGACCTTTGGATAAATTTTCTCTTAGGTTAACATATAAAAACAAGAAGCTTTTGCATAAAATCCACATTTCTCACTTCACTGAAAAAACAAACCTTTAAAATGGGGTTACAAAGGCAACTCTCTGGGTGCCGCCATCCTTTATATGGGTGCAGGTGCTAGCTAGGCCCTCCTCTGTCTGAATCCTCTGACACCTGTTGCCTCCACTCATTTAGGTGACTTTCCTGGCTTAGGTACCAGAAATGGAAGGATCCCTCTGAGGGTGTCTTTGAGGCATTACAGTGAACTGGCTTCCCAGAGGCCCACATATTAAGGATCTGAGGGTCAGATGAGAGTCCTGTGGTCCCCCTGCTTCCAATGCCGTCTGTCCCTGCACTTTCATGTGTTGAAGTTGACCTCAGCTGGGAGGGGAACCTCGCAGTGTCTCCGGTCTTCTGCCATCCTTCCTGGAAGGTCTTGTGCCCCCTGAGTAACCCAGGAGCTCCCCTCTGGACACTGCGGCTATGGGCAGGCATTTGCTATAAGGGCCTTGGCATAAGCTTCTAGGGTTCCTTCGTGGCCCCTGCTGGTCTGGCCTCTGGCACTCCAGAACTCTGCCTTGAGAAGAGAGTCACTGGCAGGATTGCCACCAAGTCCCTTGAGTTTAGGGAATTGGTAGAGAGGGAGGAGGAGGGAAAGAAGCAAAGAAAGAATTACTGAGACTCTTCTGGCTTTGCCTCGTAGATTGAGGAAGTTGTGGAGGGCATCCTGAAACGGCTCAACTTGCCGCTGGAGCCCAGCACGAAGGAGGAGACCCTACGTGCTCACTGGCAGGCACCAACACCCACATGGTCATGCCCATGCTGCTCAACAAGCCCCTGCCTTGGGATAGGTACCTCTCCACTGCTGGGGGGCGGGGGCACATCCTCCAGCCCAATGACCCCTCCCCTGCCCCAGTCCAAGCCCAGCATAGCAATCACTGCACAGGGACGCTTTCTCTTTGATGTCAATCAAACTTCATCTCCATGTCCTCTGGCCCAGTCCTCTTTGGTCTCACTCCCTATAGACCCTAAGAGCTGGCCCTTCATAGGTCCAAGGCCAGACTAGTCCTAGAAGCATGGTCGCTAGGGCTCATGACATGCTGTCCCTGGGTCCTGCAGAACCAATCTGGCCCTGTGGAAGGCATTTGGCACCCAGCGAGAGACCACAATCAACGTTCTGCAGCTGCTCATAGACATCCTGGAAAAGCTCCACTCCAGAAGGGAAACGAGGAAGATGGCCTTCCAGCCTGTGGTGGTCAGCATGAAGGAAGAGAGGGAGCCTAGGAATTACTGTTTGGGGCCTTGGGGGCAGAGCTGAAGATCAAGGGACAGCTGCAGGATGGAAGCCAATCTTAGGGAGGAGCAAAGAGGAGAGGTTAACACTGGAATCACTAATACCCTACATTCGATGAGCACTTTACCCACCTTTTTGCAGCTATATGTCTAAGAGCTGCATGATGTAGAAAGAGCAGAGATCAATCCCATTTTCTGGACAGGAAATTGACGTTCAGAGTTAATCATCTTTTCTATCTCCTGATTCTGGGGCTGGCACTCATTTTTTCAGGGCCTGGAGTGTGGCATGGGAGTTGGGGATGGGAGGAGCTTTGGTTGCCTGAAACTGGGGTGGCCAAAGTATGTCCGAAATAATTTTCTGCTGAAAATTTGGAGTTTGTTCCCATTTTGTTTTTAATGTCAGGGAAGTTGCATGTGTGTGGCCCCCTCTTTTCCCTAGGGATGAGCGGTGGGCTTTCACTCTTTGGGTGCTTCTTACAAGCCTGAGTGAGAGCGAGCTGCACCCTTTGGGCAGTGACAGGGAGGGCAGGGTGAGACTCAGTGTGGGACTGTGGACCATTTTATGCCTTCACTCACGCCTGGTCAATTCTGCTTCCCTCCTTCCATCGTGTCCTCTCCCAGGTAGCATGTGCCTTGTGTGAAATGCTATCAGGGTCCTTATGCCAGGAGGCCATCCAAGAACTCTGTCCTTGGCTGTTGCTGGCTGTGCTATGTCATCTCTACTGGGTGACTGAGCAAAATGTTCCCACAAAGATAGTGGTCTACAGCAAAGAGGGGGGCCCAGGAGGCAAGAGGAAGCCCTTTGACCCCACTAGGTAAGCCTAACCCCTGTGTGATGGAGGAATGAGACTAGTTAATTCCTGAGGGCCCTGGACAACTGGATGCTGATCCCCTAGGAATGCTGAGAAAGAGAAAGCAGAAGAGTGGAAGAATATCTAGCATCATGTGCTAGAATATTCTTGCATATTCTCAAGTCTCTCATTAATCTTTTTCTTGCCTGCACTCTTCTACTGATTCACTCAGTGGTTCATATCCATGGTCATAACTCTGCACATGAGGAGATTCAATTAGGTGGTAAATGACCGGACAAGACCATGTCTGTGTCATTCTCTCCATGCAGTTGTGGCCATTTGAATCTGGTTGACTGCTGGCTTGGCTTTGTCACTAGCTGTGCCATTTTGTGCAAGTCACTACTAGAATTCAGTTTTCTCATCTGTAAAATGGGAGTTGGACTCCTAAATCAGTGGTTGTCATACTTTTTTTCTTTAAACCTCAGGACATTCTAGTCAAATGAAATTGTATATGAAAATGAAAACCAATAAAACCAGTAAGCAGAGACATTCTGATTAGGTGGGTATGGAGGTGAAGAGATAGCCTAACCCTCCTTCTGTGCCATGGAGAGCAGAATTTGAAAACCATGGCACTAAAACGTCCCTAGGGTCTCTTTCATGGGACTCTGTGGTTGGATGAGTGCCAGGGTTGAAGGGGTACGTGGATGGACAATTGGAATGGGTTTCATAGAGCCATGGATTTTCACCTGCAGGGCAGCAGAATCCAGCTACCAGATTAGGGAACTGTTGCCAGCACAGGGGTGCAAACTAGGGCGTAATGCTTTGTCCATCCTTCTGTCCCTTTCTTTTCACAAACCCAGTGATGGTGGCTTTCAGTTGTGCCCTGGAGGTAGTGAAGCTGGTGCTATTGTCAGCTGCGTATGATGGAGTGGTGGTCTATGCAGATCAGCATCGCTGCTGGGACTTCCTGTCCTGCCCCCAATTTTTCTACATAGGGATCATGGACCTGACAAGATGGGATGATTTCCCCAGTGCCCTCTGTACCACTCTAGCCCCTGGACCGCAATGTCCTATCTCCCAGCCTTCTCGTCTCCTGTGCTCTCTCAGGCCTCATGTCTTCCCTGTTCTGTGTACCCTGGTTCCTTGCCAACACCCTCCAGCAACTCTTGGCTTCCTGTGTCCCACCCTAGTGGCATTGTGAAGAATTGTGAACCTGACATTCTGCACCGAATTCTGAAGCCTGTCAGGAAGCTCCTCTACAGCGTCGATGATCATTGGAGGATCCTGGCCAGGGCCTTCACTGCGCAGGTGAAAGCCCGGGGAGAGGTCCATAGCCCAGCCTTTCATTTGCTGTAGCGGAGGAACATCTAACAGAAATGTTAAATAACTTGCCCCAGAAAGAGAAAAGAATAGAATGGAGCCATCTAAAGTGTAGTTCCCTTCCCGGCCAGTTCAGGGGCCTGGTTAAAGGAGGCAGGGAAAGCCTGAGGAGGGGTCAGCAGCTCTAGTCCTCCTAGAATGATCCATGGATCCCAGCATCTGGCTTGAGATTCAAACCTTCTCAGCATTATCCCCCTACCTGTCACTTTAGTCTCCACCCATGTGTACCAGTCTGCCCCTGCTCTCAACTGGACACAGTCCTTACCTGAGTATGGGGCCTGAGGGAGGGCTGAGGGGGGTACTTGGTTCCCATGACCTGTTCTCCATCCATAGCTGTGGTCTCCTCACACCCACAGCTCCTCTGGCACCGATCAGTGGCTCAGACTCTGGGGCAAGACTTTTTGGGCAATCTAATCAAGTGGATCAAGGAGCCCAACCTCGTCATGAAAGAAATTGGGCTCCGTGGAATCAGTAACCTGACACTGCACCCAGGACAAGTAAGGGTGGGGGGCACCAAGTGGGAATTGAAGGTTAGTCCCTGAAGCATTTAATTTACCTCCCTTGAGCCTCTTAGTTATCCAGGGCTTAGTATATCCCCCAACTCCTCATCCTAGGGCAGCACAACATTCAGTTTGTAGACTTACGTAGACTGGCCGTCAGGCCTCCTGAATCTCCTGAGCGCCAGCCTTCCACTTCCTCGGCGTGTCCAGCCCCCAGATTCCCCATGTCTGTTTCTCTTAGGCATCATCTCTTTTCTCAAAGCCCTGTCCCCAAAGTGTTGCATGATCCCCAGGTGATGAGTGATCTCTGCCTTCTCCCAAATAGTCAGAGTCTCTGAAGAGCCTGGTTCCCGTCTTGCGAGACTTCCTTCTTGCGAGACTTCCTTCTTGCGAGACCTCCTGAAGAATGAGGTACGAGTGACAGTGCAGGCAGTGAAGTGCCTGCGGAACATCATCTGCCATGGGCAGGGAGAGGACATCAAGGTGGTCTTTTGCAGCATCTCCAAGCAGCTGTGTCCGCTCATCAATCATGTATGGGCCTGCGTCCTTAGAATCAGTTGGGAATAGTATGGGCTGGGGCTGAAGACGAACCCTGGAAGCTGAACGGAGGGGACTGGGGCAAGGCTGTGGGACTGTGGTGGAGGCTGAAGTCACTGAGGGGCAGAAAAAGGAGATGTGGCTACTTGAAGCAGTGTGTAGGACATGAGCCAAATGCATTCCCTATTACCTACAGGCATAGCACACGCTCATCCACTTACTTTCTCACCAGAAGTTTCCTGAAGGAGCCACTGAAGGAAAAAAAGTGGCATACTAACATGAAATTGGTTCTGACTCCAAAGATCTTCTGCAGACTCCACTCACGAAGTGAAGAGTAGGGAGAGAACACATGACTCTACCCTCCTCCCAAACAACACAGGGACCCTAGAATGCTGGGAACCTTGTCACAAGAACCCACAGGCTCAGAAACCTGAACTTCCCAAACCAATACCAGTCTACTCCACGTCTCGTCCCCCTTAAAGAGCATAGAATTTTAGAGCTGAAAGGAACTTGACATCAGAGATGCATGCTCACAGTGCTCCCGTTCTGGCATCTATAACTTTGAAATTTGTGAACCTTGGATTTGAATTACTTTTGTACCGGTCTCATCTCCTCTGTGAGCCTGGACACTCCATGGTGACAGAGTCAATGTCTGATTCATCCATCTTTCAGTTACTTTTAAAATTCAATGTGTATGCTTGACTTAACAAGGCACAATAAAATCTTTGTCCTCCATCCAAACAATATAAGGACTTTAGAATGCTTTAACTCTGATCACACCCTCTCATTTTATATATTAATATTGCCTAGTATTTTAGTTTCACATTCTTTTAAAATCCCCAAATTTGGTCTTTATTTATATTTTTATTTTTATTGAGTTGATAGGTTACAATCTTGTGAAATTTCAGTTGTACTTTATTGTCTATCAGTCGTGTTGTAGGTGCACCCCTTCACCCTTTGTGCCCACCCCCCACCCCACCTTTCCCCTGGTAGCCACTAATCTGTTCTCTTTGTCTGCATGTTTAAATTCCTCATATGAGTGGAGTCATACAGAGATTAACCTTCTGTAACTGGCTTATTTCACTTAACATAATTCCCTCAAGGTCCATCCATGGTATTGCAAATGGAATGATTTTGTTCTGTTTTGCAGCTGAGTAGTATTCCATTGTATATATGTACCACATCTTCTTTATCCATTCGTCTGTTGATGGGCACTTAGGTTGCTTCCCCGTCTTGGCTATTGTGAATAATGCTGCAGTGAACATTGGGGTACATGGGACTTTTGGAATTGCTGACTTCAAGCTCTTTGGATAGATACCCAGCACTGGAATGGCTGGGTCGTATGGTAGTTCTATTTTTAATCTTTTGAGGAATCTCCATACTGTTTTCCGTCGTGGCTGCACCAGTTTGCATTCCCACCAGCAGTGCATGAGGGTTCCTTTTTCTCCACAACCTCTCCAACATTTGTTACTATTAGTTTTAGATATTTTTGTCATTCTAATGGGTGTAAGGTGATAGCGTAGTTTTGATTTGCATTTCCCTGATGATCAGCAATGATGAACATCTTTTCATGTGCCTATTGGCCATCCGTATATCTTCTTTGGAGAAATGTCTGTTCATGTCTCCAGCCCATTTTTTGATTGGGTTGTTTGATTTTTTTGTTGTTGAGTTGTGAGAGTTCTTTATATATTATGGATATTAAGCCTTTGTCAGATACATGACTTGCAAATATTTTTTCCCAGTTAGTGGGTTGTTTTTTTTGTTTCAATCCTGTTTTCATTTGCCTTGAAGAAGCTCTTTAGTCTGATGAAGTCCCATTTGTTTATTCTTTCTATTGTTTCCCTTCTCTGAGAAGGCATGGTGTCCGAAAAGATCCTTTTAATACTGATGTCAAAGAGTGTACTGCCTACGTTTTCTTCTAGAAGGCTTATGGTTTCAGGTCTCACCTTTAGGTCTTTGATCGATTTTGAGTTTATTTTGGTGAATGGTGAAAAAGAATGGTCAATTTTCATTCTTTTACATGTGGCTTTCCAGTTTTCCCAGCACCATATGTTGAAGAGACTTTCTTTTCTCCAGTTTGCCCTCAGCTCCTTTGTTGAAGATAAGCTGTCCATAGATGTGTGGTTTTATTTCTGGGCTTTCAATTCTGTTCCATTGATCTGTGCACTGGTTTTTGTACCAGTACCATGCTGTTTTGACTACTGTAGCTTTGTAGTATGTTTTGAAGTCAGGGATTGTGATGCCTCCCGTTTTGTTCTTTTTTCTCAGGATTGCTTGAGCAATTCGGGGTCTTTTGTTGCCCCATATGAATTTTAGGATTCTTGGTTCTAATTCTGTAAAGAATGTCATTGGGATTCTGATTGGAATGGCGTTGAATCTGTAGATTGCTTTAGGTAGAACGGACATTTTAACTATGTTTATTATTCCAATCCATGTACATGGAATGTCTTTCCATCTCCTTATGTCGTCATCCAATTCTCTCAGGAAGGCCTTGTAATTTTCATTATATAGGTCCTTCACTTCCTTAGTTAAATTTACCCCAAGGTATTTTATTCTTTTTGTTGTGATTGTGAATGGTATTGTGTTCTTGAGTTCTTTTTCTGTTAGCTCGTTGTTAGAATATAGAAATGCTGATTTATGTAAATTGATTTTATACCCTGCAACTTTGCTGTAGTTGTTGATTACTTCTAACAGTTTTCCAATGGATTCTTTGGGGTTTTCTCTATATAAGATCATGTCATCTGCAAACAGTGAGAGTTTCACTTCTTCCCTCCCTATTTGGATTCCTTTTATTCCTTTTTCTTGCCTGATTGCTCTGGCCAGGACCTCCAGTACTATGTTAAATAAGAGTGGTGATAGAGGGCATCCTTGTCTCATTCCTGTTTTCAGGGGGATGGCGTTCAGTTTTTGCCCATTGAGTATGATGTTGGCTATGGGTTTGTCATATATGGCCTTTATTATGTTGAGATAGTTTCCTTCTATGCCCATTTTGTTCAGAGTTTTTATCATAAATGGCTGCTGGATCTTGTCAAATGCTTTCTCTGCATCTATTGAGATGATCATATGGTTTTTATTCCTCAATTTGTTGATGTGGTGTATCACGTTGATTGATTTGTGGATGTTGAACCATCCCTGTGTCCCTGGTATGAATCCCACCTGATCATGATGTAGGATCCTTTTGATGAATTGCTGAATTCTGGTTGCCAAAATTTTGTTTAGAATTTTTGCATCTATGTTCATCAGTGATATTGGCCTGTAGTTCTCTTTTTTCGTGGTGTCCTTGTTAGGCTTTGGTATCAGAGTGATGTTGGCCTCATAGAATGTGTTAGGAAATGTTCCATCTTCCCTAATTTTTTGGAATAGCTTGAAAAGGATAGGTATTAAATCCTCTATGAAAATTTGGTAGAATTCCCCAGGAAAGCCATCTGGTCCTGGGGTTTTATTCTTTGGGATGTTTTTGATGGCTGTTTCAATCTCTTTCCTTGTGATTGGTCTGTTCAAATTGTCTGCTTCTTCTTGAGTGAGCTTTGGGAGATTGTAGGAGTCCAAGAATTTATCCATTTCCTCTAGGTTATCCATTTTGTTGGCAGATAGTTTTTCGTAGTATTCTCTTATAATTCGTTGTATTTATGCAGAGTCTGTTGTTATTTCTCCTCTTTCATTTCTGATTTTGTTTATTTGAGCTTTCTCCCTTCTTTTCTTTGTAAGTCTGGCTAGGGGTTTGTCAATTTTATTTATCTTCTCAAAGAACCAGCTCTTTGTTCATTGATCCTTTCTACCGCCTTTTTCGTTCAATAGCATTTATTTCTGCTCTGATTTTTATTATTTCTCTCCTTCTGCCAACTTTGGGCTTTATTTGTTCTTCTTTCTCTAGTTCAGTTAGGTGTAGTTTAAGATTGCTTATTTGGGATTTTTCTTGTTTGTTAAGATGTGCCTGTATTGCAATGAATTTTCCTCTTAATACAGCTTTTGCTGTATCCCATATGAGTTGGTATGGCATGTTATCATTTTCATTCGTTTCCAGGTAGTTTTTGATTTCTTCTTTAATTTCTTCAATGATCCATTGCTTGTTCAGTAGTGTATTGTTTAGTCTCCACAACCTTGTGCCTTTCTCAGCTTTTTTCTTGTAATTAATTTCTAGCCTTATAGCATTATGATCGGAGAAGATGCTTGTTATTATTTCCATTTTTTTAAATTTGTAGAGGCTTGCCTTGTTTTCCAACATATGGTCTATCCTTGAGAATGTTCCATGTGCACTTGAGAAGAATGTGTATTCTGCTGTTTTTGGATGAAGTGATCTATATATGTCTATTAAGTCCTATTGTTTTAGTTTTTTGTTTAGCTCGACTATTTCCTTGTTGATTTTCTGTCTGGATGATCTGTCCATTGATGTGAGCAGGGTGTTGAGGTCCCTTACTATTATTGTGTTGTTTTTAACATCTTCCCTTAGGTCTGTTAATAGTTGCTTTATGAACTTTGGTGCTCCTATGTTGGGCGCATAGATATTTATAAGCGTTATTTCTTCTTGATGAAGTGTCCCTTTGATCATTATATATTGTCCCTCTGTGTCTCTCTTTACCTGTCTTATTTTGAAATCCACTTGGTCTGATATGAGAATTGCAACACCTGCCTTTTTTTCCTTGCTATTTGCTTGAAGTATTGTCCTCCACCCCTTCACCCTGAGTCTGTGTTTGTCCTTGGGGCTGAGGTGTGTTTCCTGGAGGCAACAAATTGTTGGATCTTGTTCTTTAATCCATTTTGCCACTCTGTGTCTTTTTATTGGAGAGTTCAATCCGTTTACATTGAGGGTGATTATTGATGCATGTGGACTTAATGCTGTCAATCTGTCGCTCATTATCTGGTTTTCCTGCCTTACCTTTTTTTCTCGTCCTGTGTGCTTTAGCCTACCCATTGACTACTGCAATTTCTTATGCTGGGTTTCTTAGATTTTTCCTTATTTATGTTTTGTGGCTATGTTCTGTTTTTTAGTTTAGTGGCTACCCTGAAGTTTGTGTTTAGAATTTCATGTATAATATAGTCTATTCTCTGGTGGTCTCTTACTTACTTGGCCTAGACTGATTTAGTCCCTTTGCTCTTCCCCTCCTAAATTATTATTTCCATTTCTTATTCTAACTCATGTTATGAGTTTGTAGTTAGAGTGATAAGATCGTCTTTGCTTTGGTAGTTTCCTTACCTTTATCCTAATGCTATAGTTGAATATTTGCTATCCTATTCTGGTTCTATCTGTCTCCCTACTCTGTGGTTTGTGACCCCTTTCTCCCTTTTTTCTTTTTTCAGGTATGAGAGCCTTCTTGAGGACTTCTTGTGGTGGAGGACTTTTGGTTACAAATTCCCTTAACTTTTATTTGTCTGGAAAAGATTTAATTTCTCCCTCATATCTGAAGGATATTTTTGCTGCATAGAGTATTCTTGGCTGAAGATTTTTATCTTTTAAAGTTTTGAATATGTCACTCCATTCTCTCCTAGCTTGTAAGGTTTCTGTAGAGAAATCCGCTGAAAGTCTGATAGGAGTTCCTTTGTAGGTTATTTTCTTCTGCCTTGCTGCCCTGAGTATCCTTTCTTTGTCTTTCATTTTTGCCATTTGTACTACTGTATGCCTTGCAGTAGGTCTTTTTGCATTGACAAATTTAGGATATCTGAAAGCTTCCTCTACACACATTTCTCTCTCAATCCCTAGATTTGGGAAGTTCTCTTCTATAATTTCATTAAGCACACTTTCTGCTCCATTTTCCTTTTCCACGTTCTCAGGAATTCCTATGATCCTTAAATTCTTTCTCCTCATTGAATCTGCTATCTCTCGGAGATTTTCCTCATTCTTTTTAATTCTTAGTTCTCTTTCTTCCTCTGTCTGGAGCCATTCAGCCTGTCTATCTTCGATTATGCTAATTTTCTCCTCTATGATGTCTACACGGGCATTCAGGGAATCCATATTCTGTTTTATCTGGTCCATTGTGTTTTGCATCTCTAGTAATTCTGTTTGATTCTTCTTTATAATTTCAATCTCTTTTGTGAAGTAATTCCAGAACTCGTTGGCTTGTTTTTCTATCTTTCTCTCTACCTCATTGAGTTTTTTTATGATAGCTACTCTGAACTCATTTTCACTTAGTTTACCTATTTCCAAGTCCTCAGGACTTAATTCTGTGTTTTTATTGTTTTCCTTCTGGTCTGGTGCTTTTATAAATTGCTGGATGGTAGAGGAGCAGTTTTTGCACATGATGGTAGAATTCAGTTGCACTTACGGCCTGTCGCCACTAGATGGGGGTCGAGAGCTGTGCATTCTGAGCTCTCCGCCTTCGGGCAAGATGGCGGTGCCCAGCGCAGTTTGCCGGGGGGAGGGGCAGTTTCTCTTGCGCACCAACCTGGATTCAGATCAGCTCTGTTCTCTGGTCTTCTGAGGCCCTCACCTGATGGGGTCCCCGCACATGGAAGCTTTCCCCTCTCAGCGGGTTTCCACTGTACCGGCGGTGGGAGTCAAGGATGATCCCTTGGTCGTGTGGTCCCTCCACCGCTCCTTTCCGCACCTGCGGCAGCGATCCCAGTCTCTAGGGGAGGGAGCAAAGTTCTCTCCTACCCCTTTCCAGCCCCTCCAAGGGCAGCTCCAGCCTCTCCGTTCTCTGTCTTCTTACTCTGTAGGTCTCTGACAGTCTCAGCATTAGGGGTCATTGGTTGAAATTCAGTTTTTCCGTTTTTTTGGTTTTATTTTGGAGGGGAGAGAGTCCCAGGTCAGCTCACCCTGCCATTTTGCTCCGCCTCCCCCCCAAATTTGGTCTTTATATCATCATCATCATTATTGTTGCTATTTTATACAGTCATTACTTATTTAGATTTACCCATGTTTACAAATTTCTTTTTCACCTTTCCTTCTTGCAACTCTCTCCTCCTTTCTAGACTGATTTTTTTTTCTCCCTTGGTGGTTTCTTCAGTGAATCTGTTAATAGTAAAAGTTTTCAGTCTTTGTCTGAAAATGTCTTTATTTTGTCTCACATTTGTCTTTAGTTTTCAGCAGTTTAGGATGAGTCTTGGAATGAATTTATTTGGGTTTAGCCTCTCTAGGGTTCATTGAATTTCTTGAAATCTCTATATTTATGTCTTTCACTAAATTTGGAAAGTTTTTAGTCATTATTTCTTCAAAATTTTTTCAGCACCACACTCTTTCTTCTCCTCTCCTATTGGGAATCTGATGACACAAATGTTAGACCTTTTGTTATTGTCCCATAGATCCCAAGATTCTGTTCATTTTCAATCATTTTTCTCTTTGTTGTTCAGGTTAGATAATTTTTATTGATCTATCTTCAAGTTCATTGACTCTTTCCTTTGATATCTCTGTTTTGTTAGTAAGTCTACCCAATTTTGTATTTCTCAGTTCTAAAATTTCCCATCGTTCTTCTTTGTATCTTCTTTTCCTTTGCTGAAACTTTTCATTTCTGTATTCACTTCAAGAGTGTTCACTGTTGCTTTTGGGAACCTTTGGTATAATAACTGCTTTAAAGTTTTTATCAGATAATTCCAACATCTGTTTCCTCTTGACTTTAGCATATCAATTGTCTCTTCCCATTGAGTTGAGATATTCCTGGCTCTTTGCATGCTGAGTAATTTTGGATTGTGTCATGGACATTATGAATATTAAGTTATGTGACTCTGGGTCTCATTTAAATCCTATGGAAATAGGATATTGATATTGATATCAATATTGGATATGGATATTGATATCAATATTGGATATTGATATTATCCCTTTAGCAGGCAATTGACACATTTAACTTCAGGCTGCAAGTTCTGACTAGCCTTCTGAGTGTGGGTTGTGATTTCAATGGTCAGTTCTGAATTCATAGCCTTTGCTATTCTGAGTTCACACCACCCAGTGTCCAGTCTGGGACCTGGAGCATTGTCTGTCCTGTAGTTCAGTTCTCAAAGTCTATAGTATGTGGTTTAGGATCAGATCTATGCATAGGGTGAGCTCAGGAATTCATAAACGACTTTATAGGGTCACTTTCCCTCTCTGTGACCTTCCTAGTTTTACATTTCCCTAGGGCTCCACTTTTTCCAGTCATCTGGCAAGAAAGGTGGGGTTTTAGTTCCCCCACAATGCCAGACATTTCTGTGACTGTGCCCACAACTGGGCCATGGGGTGTTAGAGCAGAGAGAGGAAATAAAGCAATGGTGGTTTGTCAACCTTCTTGGGGCCAAAGCTCCTTCAAATGGAGGGTAAACTTCCCCTCCCTCAGAGTTTTGGCTCCTATAGGCTCCCACTGGGACTTGTTTGGGGGGTGTAGCATGAGAGAATAGAGGGGATAAAAAGAAATGAGGGATTTCTTTGAGCATTTTGAGTGTCCTTTCTGGTTCTTTGAGCATTAACTAGAGGGCTTCTCTGGGAGCCCTCTGCCTGCCCATGGTGCTTGCTTCCCAGTTTCTGGCTACCTTGCAAGCAGGCTGGGGAGACCAGTAGGTATGACAAGGCATGCCCCTAGGTTATCGAAACCAGAGAAGTCCTCCTCCTGCAACAGCAGCTGGAGTGTCAGCAACCTCTTCATCTTTGGTCCCTGGGAATGTCTCTTATTTTCTTGAAAGCTCAGCTATGCTTTAAAAATATTTTTTGTGTATTTTATCTAGCATTCAAAGGTGTTTATAGTGGGAAAGTTGTCCAGCTATTTTTTTCTTCTATATGGCTGGAATAGGCAGTTGAGATTTATGGTCTAATAGTAAATGGTCATCATCTACAGAATGGGAACCTGGCAGAATGAAAGGAACACTCCCCTGAGGGTCATAAGATCTGGACTCTGGGTGCTGCTTTACCATTCACCTAGTCATATGAACCCACTTAGGTGAAGCTCAGTAGTTTCATCATTTGTAAAATTTTCTTCTATTATTTTGCTGGTATGTGCTCTTTTCTTTCTTCTTTCTATTCTAGTCTTTGGAATTTCTTTGAATTTATTTTCCATGTTTCTTAACTTTTATATTTCCCATCTCTTTGTCCATTTTGGAAGAACTACTTGGCTGATTCTCCTCTTAATTCACTCTTTAGCTGTGGTTATTCTGCTATTTATACCCATCTACTGAATTTTATTTAATTTTTTTTTTTTAATGAAGCAGGTTCTCTTTCTCTTTCTCTTCTGGTTGATGGTGTGATATCTGAATAACTATTACATTATTCTATGGAGATACTGCCTTACTTTTGCCTATATCTATTTATTTCCTTATTTACTTATAATTTCAAAGTTTGGATTTCCAAGCACTTTAAAAAATGTCCTCAATATCCTTTTTTTACAAAATCTTTCTAAGGATTCAATTATACTTTCTCTAAAGTTTTGTTCAGACTGTATTATTTGGATGATGGGGGTTTTGTTTGTTTCTCTTGTGGTGTTGGTTTTCCTAACTGTTTGGTGAGACCTGGAAATTTTGCACTACTAATTCTTGGCTGGCCCTCTGTGAGAGCAGTACCTAGCACTGCAGTCTAACTTTAGTAATTGTGGGGGAGCACCCAGGGACATGTGGACAGCTGGATGCCAGTAGCCAGTCTTTTGATTACGGGGTTCCGTGCTCTTCCTGGGTGTTACTGGATTCCTGCACTGTCCTATTTCTCTGGTCCAGATACACACTCCCTGCTCTGTTGGGGTGACTTTGTGCTCCTTGTGCTTGCTGTTTAGTAAGGGGGATAATGAGAGGGCAGGGTGGAGAGAGAAACTGGATTGGATGGCTGAACTACAGCACCCCAAACGACCACCCTGTCAGTTGCCCAGTGTCCTGTTCTGCTCCATGTACGCACAGCCTGTAAGCTTAGAGCATCCCAGAACACACCCACTTCCTGCAGCAATCTGCTCTTGCCCTCACTTTGGGCTGTGGTTTCAACTTTCATTTCAATCCTGTCTGCTGTTTATCTCTTTCACTGATGCTCTAGTCCTCTGCAGGGGAAACATTTAATATTTCAGAGCCATTATGAATTTAAAAAGTATATCTCTACTATTTCTCTGAGGGATTTAGGGCAGGAAGGGATGATTGGAGCAATGCTCAGTCACTCATCTTGAGCTAATCTGCATGAGATACTTTTTCTCTTTGTTTTTTAAATTAAAGTACTAACATTGAATCATCTCTCTGTTTTGGCCATTATGTTCACTGGGCAAAAATTAATAACATGTACATCCAATTTGCTAAATTTCTGTTGCCCATATCCTACAATTTCAGGGACTATCTGTCTTGTCCACTATGTCGCTATTATTTGGCACTGTGCCTGGCTCATGATAAATGCTCAATAATTATTTGTTCAATTTATATATATAATATACTCTTGAAAGTGTACAGAGTTTAGCTGTTTGTGATCATTGTTAATTAATATAAGCTAATATAGATTTAAAAATTTTTATTCACAGCATAATGAGGATAACCATATGTATTTTTTAAAATTTGGTATTCTTGAGCTAAATCCTTGGAAGAGTATAAAGTTACTAGCTGTGGATATGGTCCATGGCAGAACTGAAACTATGATCTTGGTTTCCCTTGTGCTGTGCCTTAACAAACTGACTTATTCGCTCTAGGGTTCTAAAGAGAATTACTCAGATACACAAACCGTGTTGTCTTTACATTGTGTAAACACAATGCCATCAGTGTATTTGGGACATGGAAAATGAGATGTGGGAGTATGGAAGCCAGGCCAGGCAGGGCCAGAGGGAAACCATGACCTTCCTCATGTCTATTTTGCTCTTCAGGGCAGGAGAGGGACGAGGTGAGGATTTCAGCCACCTCTGCCCTGGGCCACATGGTACATCGAGTTCACAAATTCAAGCCTGGATCCGCCCTCCAAAAAGAGATCTACACTTTTCTAGTCCCACTGCTGCTCAGCATTCAGGACAACACCACCGAGGTAGTCAAGGTACTGATGACCTCTATCCTGCCAGCCTCACCTGGTTTACCCCGTTTCTGCTAGAGCACAACCCCTTCCCTTTGGCTCTTTTTCATGAGGCCAGCCTTCGCTGTATTTTCTATATCCATCTCTTCAGTATCATCCTCTGGGCTGGCTCTGAGCTCTTTTACCCTCTTTTGGATACCATCGGTCTATCCTGATATGGTTCTGCTCCCTGAAGCTATTGATGTCCCTTGTTATGAGCCAGGTCCCATGTTTTATCTGATCCCGGCTACCAACCCCCAACCAAGCCCTTTGGGGCCCAGCTTTGTAGTCTTCCACTTAGTCTCCTGGCCTGGCTCTGCAATTATAGGAGTGAGGCTTTGGGGATTCCCTTCTTTCCATGCCATAGGCCTGTGGAGGGGCCCTGACCGAGTGGACTAATGTGATTGGTTGGTTGTCACTAACACAGACATTCCGGCTTACCACCCTCAGTGATCACATCCAGGTATTGGAAGAAACATGCAAGTACCTGGTGAGTGAAAGTCTCTGAGGAAGCCGGGTCACAATATTCATGCTAAGGACTCAAGGGCAGGCTAGGTGGGTGAAGAGGGGAGGGCTGACAGATGATACATTCTTTCTGTTCCTTGATTCTCATTCTCTATCATCAGCAAACTCTGAGAACCCACATTTGGGATACCAGTCCCTGGTTCTCCATATTTGATCCTCCTCGCGTCCCAATCTCTGCCTTCAGAGGCTAGGGAGGTCATGCAAGGGTAGTAGATGGCAATGGGACAGAGGCCTTCTGGTTAGAGTTGTAGGAAGAGAGGTAGGCAGGAGTCATCTGGGCTTTAGGTCAATGGTCATGGTGTTAAGGGTCTGTGGCTCCTAAGAAGTCAAGAACAGGGCAGAGATCAGGAATCCTTGTTGAAAAGTAAACACTTAAGGGCTAAGCAAGTAGGTTAGAAATTAACATTAGCAATTCTAATATTATGAATTTTGGCGCTTATTGCCTTCCATAGGTAGAGCACTTTACAGTTTACAAAGCACTTTTACATCCATTATCCCATTGGAGCCTTACAATCATGTGAGGGAGCTTGGGCAGGTTTTATTTCAGCTCTTACAGATGAGAAAATTGAAGCCAGTGTGTGTCAGGGCCAGTTTTCAAACCTGGTCTCCTGGCTCCATATCAGTTGTTTTCTCTCTTGTCATGTTGGTACCAAGGAGCAAACTTCTCTTTATGAACTTCCTGCTGAGTCTGCACTGTTGCTGGGGGTGGGACTGTCTGAGTCTATAGTTAGTTAGGCAGTTAAGCTGGCTGAGGACAGAATGATGCTGCTTGTGGACAGGGTGGGAGGGCCATGGCCGCAAGAAGGTCTTTAGTGGACTTCCCAGCAGCCCCCCTCTCCTGGTCAGCTTACCCCTCTTTGGCTCCACAGGTGGGCTCAAGCAAAACACAGTTTGTAGGGGAGTTACTGTCCCAGAGCTTTGGCTTCCTGAAGAGCCCTCAGCCCTTCCTAAGGGCAGCTGTAGTCAGTTTCATGGGTAAGATGCTCCCTCCTGGAGACTCCTGCCCCCTCTCTTCAAAGGGGAGCCCTCTTTGACCTTCTGCTTAAAGGGCTGAGCCAGAACCATCAACAATGAAGCAGGTCACCTTCTTTCCTAGCCTGACCTGACTAAAGAGGGTGTCGGGTGACCGTGCTCACGTCCTGTGTTAGAAAGGCTCAGGGAGGAAGGGGAGGTCTGTGTGGGTCCACCCACACTGTCTGCACTCTGCTTTTTAGGCAAGGGGACCATGCTCATTTGAAAGGGAAAAACCTATTATTTCCACTGGAACTGCATGGATTTTCCAAAATATTTTTGTTTTGAACTATAATAGTAAGATATGTTAATGTTAGAAACCCTGAAACATTCAGATTGGCAAAAAAGATGAAAATAATGCCAGAAATTCCACCATTCGGATTTAACCACTGCTAACATTTTAGGGTTTTTCCCCAAGCATATACTATACACACACTTGCACATGCTCATACATAGCACTTTTTAAAACGTCCAAGTTTAGTACTCCATTTTTTCCCTTGCTGTATCACAAATACATACCTTTACATACTCTCCAACATTATTTTTAATCACCGCATAATATTAATTCCATTTTATGGGTGGGTTTCTGAAATTATTTAGCTAGTCCCTATTTTTGAATGTTGAGACTATGTCGTCTTTTGTTTTTCTGAGCAGGGACTCTGGTTGAATCTCTGCATGCCATCATGATTATTTTGTTAATGTAAATTTCTTTATGAGCAGAATTTCTGGGCCCAAAGGGTATGCAAAATTTTAAGGATTTTGGTGCTTTAACTGCCCTCTAAAAAGCTTGAGTCACTTCTATTCTCACCAGTACTGTATGCGAGTATCCATTTCTCCAGACATTTGCCAGCCCTGGGTAATATTTTAAAATCATTACCAATTTGATAGGTGAAAAAAATACCTTGCTGTTGTTTTGATTAATATTTTTTGTAGCAGGTTGAATATTTTTTCCTATGTTTATTGGCAATGCATATTTTATTTTTGCAAATTAATTGCCTTGTACCCTTCGTCCATCTTTTTATTGGTGTAGGAACCTCGTGGAGTTTAACATCCTGGGCTCATGTTCTACTTGTCACCTGCCGACAATATTTTTCTGGGTCACAGCTGCTCTGAGGGTTGGTCTTCTATTAGGACACTGACATCTAGGCTGCAAGGCACCTCTTAGATGCATTCTTTGCTAGAAATGGTTTACAAGTTTGCTTGTTCACTACTCAACCTGGGGAAAGGGGTGGCCCAAAGGACCAGAAATTCTGGACAGACTTTCAATCTGTCCTATCTTTGAGGGTTAACAATTAAGCGGATAAGCATGAATCACATACATGAGAATGACATGCAGCAGTTACAGAATGGTGAGCCTGAGACTTATGCCGGGCTTCTGGGTTACACAAGGGGTGGGGCAAGGTGGAAAGGAGGATGGGGAAATTCTTAAGGACATGTCTCATTATTTTAAATAAAGTTTATTTTTACCGTTGTAATGTTATGTATAAAAGAAGAAAACGGAGAGAAGTAGGAGGAAGAAAACAAATTATCCATTGTCATACTAGTTAGGTAAAAACACTACTGGCAAGAATGTTCTGGTCACTGAACATTTACCATGTGCCCTGGGTGCTGGTGCTGCAGTGGTGTTCAGGCAGACAGAGTCCCTGCTCCCGAAAGAACTTGCAGTTTTGTGGGTTTTTTAGTTGCATTCAAATATTTTAAAATTAATTTATATTTATAGAATAAATACATGAATATAGTCTCTTTGCAAAAAAATAGAAAAATTGTTGATAAGGGTAACTTTCTATTAACCCACGAGTCTTGCTCCTCTCCCCTCTTCCCCTGCCTGTTTGCTATATAGTCCCATATTCTTTTTCTGTGTGTGTGTGTGTGTATATATGTAATACATATAACACATATATTACATATATATATATACGTACAGTTTTTGCAACTTGCCTTTTTCCCACTTAGTATGTTGGTGTGTACAGATCTACTGCATTCCTATAACCCTTGATAGTATAATATTTGTTTCAAATTTTTGCCAGTCAAACAATGCTACTGTGAAATTCTTATATATGCCTCCTTATATACAGGTGTAATTTTTCTCCAGGCTAGATACCAAAAAGTAGACATTTATTATGCATACTGAGTTTAAAGTAAAACCACACGGTAAACTTAGCTCCTGTGTTGGCATGAGTTCCAGTCCCCACCCCTCCCAACTTACAGGCTTTTGTTAGCCAAGATTTCAGTTCTCTTTTTTTAACCTAGAATTTGGATGTTATGATTATTGTTGTTATTTTATACAAACTGTTTAGATTTATGTACAGTATTACATGCTCACCATTCCTTTCTGCGTCTCTTACCATCCTTCGGGGGTCATTTTCTTCATCCTGAAGTACACCTTTCTGAAGTTTCTTTAGTGCTGGCATCCTGATGGTATGTTCTCTTGGTTTTTGTTTGTTTGTAATGATTTTTTTCTTACCCACATTCTTGCAAGATAACTTTACTAGTGACACAATTCTAGGCCAACAATGATTTTCTCCCAGCACTCTGAAGTTATTGTACTGTTGTTTTCTGGCTTCGTTGCCAATAAGAAGCCTGCTGTTGGGGGCCGCCGGGTGGCGCAGCAGCTAAGTGCACACGTTCTGCTTTGGTGGCCTGGGTTCACTGGTTCAGATCCCACGTGTGGACATGGCACTGCTTGGCAATCCATGCTGTGGCAGGCGTCCCACATATAAAGTAGAGGAAGATGGGCACAGATGTTGGCTCGGGGCCAATCTTCTGCTGTCATTCTAATTTTTGTTCCTTTGTAGGTAATCTATCCTTTTCCTCTGGCTGTTTTAAGATTTTTCTTTTTGTTTTTAGTGTTCTTTAAAAGTATAGAGAATAGTATCATAACCTCCCCCCCCCATGCCCATCTCCCAGCTTCAACAAATATCAACTCATGGCCACCCCTGTCTTTCTATTTCCCTACCTATTCCTTCTCCCTGTCAGAATTATTCTGAATCAAATCCCAGACTTCATATTATTTCATCTATAAATATTTTAGTACCTATGTCTAAGTGATACTCTTTTAAAAATCAAAACATTTAAAAAGTTATAATGGACATATTAAGGAGTAGAATGTAAATTATGCATGAATTTTTAAGATAAAAGAGGTTCCAAGAATTTGTAGAATATACAGGACTTGAGGCAACTCATCCAGACCCCTGTCAACCTTAAAAATAAAACAGCCAATTATTTTACCAGCAAACGAGTTCATTCAGGAATAGCCAAAGAATTGCAATTCAGGATGTGCCTGCTGCAGTGGACCATAGGCAAATCCAACAAATAAGAGAGAGGAACATTATTTTAGAGAGAAAGGGGAGGAAATTGGGAGGGGTTGTTTTGAACAAAAGTCCAGTGGAGAAAAGCAAGAGTTCAGGGTGCTGATGATTTCTCATTAGCTGAGTTGCGGGGGTAGTCAATTTCTGTTTGGGATGCAATGTATATTTCTTCCTGTAATTGAAGATTCTTTCCTGTTGATGACTCCTTTCTGTTGGGGTCTGTAATTGAGTATCTCCCTGTTGATGACTCCTTTCTGTTGGGATCTGTAGTTGACTGTCTTTCCTGTAATTGACCTTGAGTTGTACTGTTTGGGAGAACCTCCTTCCGGCCTCCTGACTCTATTTTAAATGAAGTTTCCCTTTATTAATTTTCTCATTTTCCCCTTTTGATTAAGATCTTTCTCCAAAAGCATTGCTGTATCAGGTTCTCTGCACCTAGTGGTTTTGTCCCTCAGTGCAGGAAGGACCGTTCCTGGTTGTCATGTACCACACTGAAGGGGAAGGGTATAGTGGCTGGAAACCATTTAGGCCACATTTAAATAACAAGGAAGGTTAGGAGGGAGAACTCTCAGGAAGCTCTTATTCAAAGTCTATAGTTCTCTGAGTTGTCATAAGTATTGGAAATCATTTCATGTTGTTGAGTTAACATCATCTTATTAAGTACATCATGTTTACAAAGTTTCGACAGGCAATAGGTAGAGTTAACAAGAAGTAACAAAGCAGGATTAATTAAGAACAATACAGTAAGCCCAGTTTGTGTGATAGTTCTAAACCAGGAGCCCAGACCTCAGGGTAACCAGCTGAATAAATCAAAAGACGGTGGACTATTGGGTGAAATTTGTTGCAGTCAATGTGCTTGCTCTCTAATTCTATATAACTGGGTCTCTACTTCCCCAGAGGTGTTTATCCATGAGCAACAGGAGGTGTTTGTTACTGCACAGACACCTCCTTGCTCAGCAAGTACCTAAAACTACCCTGGCCAATGAGTAAAGAGACTGTTGTTGGGTTGCAACTGCTTTGGCTCTGAAATTGGCCGACTCTTCTAGTGTTAGGGAGAGATTCCTGATCATCTATTTGTTGAGATTCACTCTGATCCTTAAGAAAAAAGCTCTTCTCATGGAGGCAAACTCAGAGTCACTCATGCCTCCTAGAAGTTCTCCTTTGAGGTGATTATAGGAATTTAGTGGAACTTACCAATGAGAGGCTTCTGACTGGTTATGCAGGGAGCACAGGGTGGTGAATACGGCAAGGGCACCATCCTCATGCTCTCCAGCTGTCAAGGCAATGAGATGCCCAAGCATAAAGGCTGTTGTCGGAGCCTTCACGTATGAAAATGTAACTAGAGGGTGTACATAAGGATTCTGTATAAGTAACAGTATCTATGGACTCATTCATGGGCATAGAGGCATTACCACCATTTAACAAAGGCTGAGACACTGTGTTATTACATATTGAGAGGTTGCCTAAATATATGGGCATATCAGCAAGTATTGAAATGATTCAATTTACATTGGCCATCTTACAGAATTTATCATACAAATATTCATAAGATCTTGTCTTTCCCTCCCAAGGTTGGGTTAAATTAAAGCAAGGGATGAAATTAGGTGGGCTTAGTACCCTGACTTTATAACATGGGCCTGCAGAACAATTTAAACATACAATGGTATCCAGAATTCCAGTGAAATGACTTATACAGTGAACTAAGGGGTTATTATTGTCCTGAACAGACTGAGGTTTCTGATGACAAATCCAGCAATCAGAGAGGTTTCCCCCTTTTGCAAGGGACTGGGAAATATGGACAAGGGCATTATCCTTCCAAAGAAGGGAGAGAGGAAACAAAGTGAGAGATAGCGGAGAAAGAAAAGAACAGAGGCCCGGTCCAAACATCTAGGGAAAGCTGTCTGCCTCAGATGCCAGCTGCTTCTCTTCCTAGTCAGTTTGGTTTGGAGGTCTCCAGCGTTTGTTCAGGACCAGGTGTCAGGTGGAGCCTACTTTAGCTGTGAGACGTGTACGCAAGGCTCGAATTCTGAAGTTTGGCTCCCATCTGGGTAGTGAGGAAAGCCTAGAATAGTCCCTTCCAAGGGCAGTAAAAATGGAAAACTTTAGTTTGGAGTATCGTAGTCACACATTTAAGGAAACAGAAGGATTTAGGATCCAGTCCAGCTTACAGGTATATAACAAAACCTTAAAGACAATTGTCTTTAGAACTAGATTTTACTATCTATAGGACTAATATCTAATATTTAATATCTAATAGGACTAGAATTTAATATCTACAAAGGTGCAAACATAATTTCTCTCTCCACAATTACCCTCATTTTTATTAAAGGTAATCATAGTAAAACTAAATTTGTTTGTATTAAACTTGGCCTGATTATTTATATAAATGCAGCAAAAATAGTGTTTGACCACATTAGCTCTTTTTTAAGGTTACTTTGCTGAAACCTGGTAAGCAAGGTAGTAGGCCATTTTTTCCAAGCAGTTCCCTAAAGCTGTCTGGTCATTTCTGAGTCTATGTACAGCTTTCTTGAATACGACATTCTAGTCAAAGCCTTGGTAATGTAGCCAATATTTCCAACTGTGTCCTGTTACAAGGAGAACAGACCTTCACTGAACCCGTGCAAATACATATATCATCATGCAAAGAATACTTGAGTTTGCGAATTCTGGAGGGATCAGGTAGAGAGAAGAAAGGTAAATGTTTCCACCCCTTGTGGCAAGGATACACTTTAAACTGTAAGTTATAGGTAGCTTAAAGGAGAGGAGACAAAGGAGTCCTTTACATCTGGGAAACAAAACATCAGAGCAATCGGTCCTCCACTTGAGTTCCAGAAACTCTCACCCAGTTCAGAGTTACGATCTTAAAGTTATCAAAACCTGTATTCCAAAATACTTGTCAAAGTTTTTTCCATGAATCTCTTTGAAAATGAAACATGCTTATCCAAAAGCATCAGAGGAAAACAATAACTGTCTGTAACTGACAAAAGACTTTTTAAAAAGGGCAATGCATAAATGCAGTTGACAAAGAAATTTGGATATTTTTGTGACATACATTTTAGTAACTAGAATTACAAGTAATAATATTGTATTAGGACATATCAGATATTTAGGAATTTTATACAATTTCTAGACACTTTTTGCTAACTTTCACCCATACGATATAACCTAAAAAGGTTTATTATTGCTTATTCAACCATGCTTCTCATTGTAATCTGACATACCAAACAAGACTAATTACTATAATGTCTCTTTTTATAAGCAAAGGGAACAAATCTTTTGAGATGTCCCGGGGGCCTCTTGAAAAATCCCGAAGTTACATCCAGGTCAAAAAGACTTTATTTAGTATTCGAATATTTGGGGAAGCTTGTAAGAAATATCAAAATGTTTGGACACTTGACCAAATAGGATCACAGATCATTACAAAATAATACTTAAGTATCTATTTGACCAAAGTAAAAATAAAACGTTTCAAAGGCAAATATGAAGATTACATGGTTGTAAGCAAAACTCAACTCCTTTAATACTAAGAAGACTCAGTTCTCTTGATTAAAGACCTGATGGAAACAACACAGGAAACTGTTTCATTAAAACACAAAATCTCTGTTTTCTAGGCATATTACTTAAAAATAAAGAAGTTTTCACAATCTGTTATCAAAAGCAGGCCAATAGCCCAGGAAAACGTTGTCCTTTCAACAAAAAGAAAACCAAATTTTAATTTTGCTTTAGCTTATTTTGGTATTAAAACTCATTTTAATCTTACTCAGCTTGATCACGCATTAAAATTCCTTTCCTGGGGCTGGCCCGGTGGCGCAGCGGTTAAGTTCACATGTTCTGCTTCGGCAGCCCAGGGTTCGCCAGTTCGGATCCTGGGTGCAGACCTACACACCGCTTGTCAAGCCATGGTGTGGCAGGCATCCCACGTATAAAGTAGAGGAAGATGGGCATGGATGTTAGCGCAGGGCCAGTCTTCAGAGGAAGATGGGCATGGATGTTAGCTCAGGGCCAGTCTTCCTCAGCAAAAAGAGGAGGATTGGCAGCAGATGTTAGCCCAGGGCTGATCTTCCTCAAAAATAAATAAATAAATAAATAAATAAAATTCCTTTCCCAAGATTCCTTTCCATAAACATTCTACACTTCCTTTTACATTTAGATTTTGTGCTATGTTTTCCTCTTTCCCAGTTCCTAAACAACCAGCCTCTCTTTAGGACAAAATTACCTTCTTTTCCCTCAATAAAATGCATTTCCATTCCTTACACCTTCTTTCATCAAAACACACATCCTATTGTCCCTGTATATGGAGATGTTTCCCTTATTACTACATATGTTCATTAGAATGCTTAACACTTAGAATCCTTAATTTCTAGTGAAAAACTAAGAAGTAAGCAATTGTGAACTATATTAGCATTTTATGGCTAGGTGAACTTACAAATACCTTTTATAAGTTTCTAGAAATGTGCCTTTTTTCATAGAAAATTTCTCAGCATGGCATAAAACATGTTCACTAATAGACTCAAATATCTTTCATTTCTCTACAGTAGGAAGCCAGAAGTAGATAAACCTATGTTCAGTAATTAATGTTCACATTATTTGGAAGTGATTTCAGTATTCAATGACCATCCATTATTTACTTTAACTTAGTATAAATTTTGATCTTGTTTACATTTAATTAAATTAATTGCTTTTAACAATCATGCTTGGATTTGACATTAAATAGCCAAGCATCATCTTAAGTTACTTTCTTGGGGACAAATTTTGTAACAGAGATAACATGAGCTTAATAAACCCAGGTAGAATGAAAGTTGTATGTCTGTATTATATTCAGCATTGATAACTCTAAAAACATGCCTGTTTCAAGTAAACCAAAACCTTAAGCTGACTTTTATTTACTGAAGATTAATCCTAGCTCCCATAAACTTGAAAACACTTGGCTTAGTTTCTGTTCTATTTCTGAGGTTTAAGAATCCTTAATTTATAAGTGCTTAATTTCAAGCCGATTAAATACAGCTCTTTTACGAATCCATCTCAGTAATACCATCCAGAGGTAGAAAAATATCACATCTCTATAATATACATTCATAGACACACAGAGAGACATAAACAGAGATCTCACAGCTTTCATTTTAAAACGTTAGTTGCCTCTCAGGTACAATAATATAAAACTCAGAAAAATAGTTGGATCAAATTATTTTTCTGGTAATGGACTAAGTTCAGCTTACCTGCTTAGATGGTCAAAGTTTCATTGCTAGAGGTAGTGCAGAAGGAAAGGAGGAAGATGGTATCAGATGTGGGGCTTGAGCATAAGACAAAGAAAACGGGAAAGGAAAGACAAGCCTCAGAGGTCATATTGTCTTCCCTCAGTTTTTTAGTTGTTTTGGCTAATTTAGGTAAGCATCTTGTACCGAGGTGATTTTAGTGTTTTGTGCATGTTTGGAAGTATCCACGTACCAATTAAAATAAACATACATTCATTTTGCTTAATTTTAGAGCCACAGTCTTCCAACTTGTTTAAAAAAAAAAAAAAAGTTTAGGGAGATCTGAAGTTCCCTATAACGGCCATTGTAATTCCAGACTACTCTCAGTCAGTTTGTCCCACTTGGTTAAAAATGTGCATGAAGGGCCCAAAGTTCTCAAACAGAAACCCAGCTGGCATCTCTGAAGGAGGGTTTCCCTCAGAACATTTACATGACTGGGATTCCATTTCTGAAATTTCCTCTGAAAACCCAAGAAAGTTGCTAGAGTCCTAGCCCTGATCCCTGAAGGAATCTAAAAACAAAAGAAAGTAGCTGGATTCCCAGCCCTGATTCCAAAAGTAATCTGAAAATCAAAGAAAAATTGGATTTTCAGCAAGCCTAAGCCTCAAAAAGAACTGTGCTACCTTCACAGAACAACTGAGTCCTCACCAAGGACAAAGCCTTGTGCCCCTGACAGAGCCTTGAACAGGGAGGACAAAATCCGTCCTCCAAGAGGACAAAGCTTCTTCGAATCCCAAATAAAAATAAAGTCAGAGAGCTCAAAATGCAAAGGACGTGGAGCTTGGAATCCCAGCAGAGACTCACCAAACCGAAAGTGGGCGGCAACTCTCAGAAGTGAGGAGCGCATGGAGCTCTGCGTGGGTACCTTGCTTGATTTCCGGGGCTGTCATGTCTTGGAGGTCGCCTCCTTCAGATCCCACTTCAGACACCATATGTGTCAACCTTAAAAATAAAACATCCAGTTGTTTTCCCAGCAAAATGAGTTTATTTGGGAATAGCCAAAGAACTGCAATTTGGGATGTGTATGCTATGGTGGACCACAGGCAAATCCAACAAATGAGGGAGAGGAACATAATTTTATGGAAAAAAAGGAGGAAATTGGGAGAAGTTGTTTTGAACAAAAGTCCATTGGAGAAAAGCAAAAGTTCAGGGTGCTGATGGCTTCTCTTTGGCTGAGTTGCTGGGGTAGTCAATTTCTGTTTGGGATGCAATGTACATTTCTTCCTGTACTTGATGATTCTTTCCCATTGACAACTTTTTTCTTTTGGGGTCTGTAATTGACTGTCTTTCCTGTAGTTGACCTCAAGTAGTACTGTGTGGGAGCTCCCCCTTCTGGCCTCCTGACTCCATTTTAGACGAAGTTTCCCTTTATTAATTTTTACACCCTTGAGGCCAGCAATTTATTCTCTTCTGCCTCTGAAGTTAGGGACCCTTCAGAGAAGCGTTTACTAGTCCAAATATAAAACCCTTCTAATTTCAGAGGCTGAATCATTTGCCCAAGGTCACAGAAGTGAATTACTGGGAGAACCAGAACAAGAATTTCCAACTCAAGGATCTGTCCACTGACTCGTGCTTGCTCCATTGTTCTTGAATCTTACCAAAGTCCAGAAGAAGAGGTAGGGAATGGAGGTTGGGAGAGTGGAGAAAGAGGAGCTGCTATTCCCGATGTATATCAGAAGAGAAACTTTACCTCATCTTTCGAAACTCTTTGGTCCCTCTAATCGCCAAACAACGTTAACTATGTTTTATATAGAATATACTTCTGCCAACTCCCTGCCCTTGCTCTCTATTGATTAAATTAGTTTCTTAATTGTTGAAACCCTACTGTACACCAGGCACTCTTCGAAGCACTGGGATACTGCAGTAGACAAAGCTGATGTCCCTGCCCTCACACAGCTCACCTTCTGCGGGGAGGAATAGGCCCTAAACAGGTACCTGTTAGATAAGCCCTGTGGAGAGAGTGAAGCAAGGGAAGGGGATGAGAGGGGTCGGAGGGCGGGGCAGGGGTGCCCCTCCGGTAAGGCGAGTTTAAGCAAGACCCGGAGGAAGTGAGGGAGCGAGCCATATGACTGTCTGAGGGGAGAGCCCTTGACACGTTCAAGGAAGAACAAGAAGTCAATGTGACTGGCATGGAGTGAGCAAAGGAAGGGCAGGAGGAGATGAGATCAGAGGACAGTAGTGGGGCCAGAATCGCACCAGGCCTTTTAGCTATTGTAAAGATTTAGGGTTTTACTTCGAATGGTAGGGATGCTCCATTCAACACAATTCTTGACTCCTCTGAGGGGGGTGGGAGGGTTTCGAGGGCTTGTGATGGGTGGTGGAGTTCAACTCATTCCAGTGCCAAATGGAAATGATTTTTGAATTACTTCTTCAATATTTTCCATGCCACAGTTTCCTCCCTTTGATGCACAGACAGCATGAAGAGAATATTTGCTTTATAGCTCTTGCTCCTCTGTCTCAGTCCTGTTGGACTTCAGAACATGTGTGTACGTCTCAGTGTCCTGACATGAATGCCACAGCTGTGCTGTGCTTGCTCTTCTAGAGGTGCGGGAGCCTGTCCTCAGGGGCTTGGAGTTTCCCGTGCCTGCTTCGAGGTAATATCTTGCATATACTGCTTTTGAGGGAATGGAGGAATCATACCTCAGAGGAAATGCCTAGCAGACAACTGGAGATGGACTAGTCTTTGTTTCCTTTATGATTCATTCATAGCTCTTTATCTGGAGGATCAAATGGTGGACTAAATGATTTTTAAGGGTGCTTTCTTTCCTCAGAGTCAGCGGTGTATGGAAAACATAGGCTCCAGCGGCAGCCAGATCAGTTTCAAATACCAGCTCTCTTGATAACGATCCATGTGACCTAGGGCAAGTTACTTTGTCTCTGTGCCTCAGTTTCTTCATCTGTGTCATAAGGATAATAGTGCTGATCTTAAACATTGTTTTAAGTATTGAGTACAAATGCATGGAGAGCACTGAGCTTTGCTTGGCACATAGATGTTCCAGAAAACGTTGGTGTTGAATTGACTCATGCTTCTGGGCTGGGGGTTGGTATTGAGAGTGGCAGGTAGGGAGTATACTTAGAGCTATGGTCAAGGAAAAATCAATTTGTTAGTTGCTTCTCAGAGGATAGCCGTGCTACGTCTAGCACACTAATGACTAGGCAGCAGCATCTGTCCCCTTAGGGCTCGAGGCCTGGTTTCAGTTCTGACCCTGACATTTTGTACCTCTGCTGCCTTCTCCTAGATCTTACAACTGAGGTGTCTATCTGAGGTGACCCCTATTTCCAGCCACCACTGAGGAATTTCAGAGAAAGTATATCCAGAATGGAAATCCTAGACTCCTCAGTATACCAGAGAATACACCTCGCCTTCCTCCTCCCACTCGGCCTCCAAGAAAGGCTGCCTCAGTCACCTAGACAGGAGGAAGTTTTTCCCAAGGAGAGGAATTTAGTTACACTTCCACCTGTATCTAGAGCTTAACAAACCTTGTGGTCAAGAAATGGTTCTTCAAAGGATTTACATCTTTTCTGTATAGCTTAAGCCAAGCTCTTTTTTTCTGCTCTAAGTATCAATGAGGGCCACACGAAGTTGTGGCCTTTGATGAGCTTGAAGGGCCTTTTAGTTCTGTTGAGCCAAAATTCTTCCTGTCCTCTTTATCCTTTGCCTGCTAAGCAATTTCCCATCTCCATCCCCTCGGTTCCCACCTGAATCTAAGCCCCCGCCTACGATTCCCTAACTGGACCACTTTAACAACCACCAACACCCTCCTCCTCTTCTCTACACTACTCTCCACACAGCAGCCAGATTCTCTGCAAAACATACATTGGGTCATGTTACTCCCCTTGCTTAAAACCCTTCAGTGGCTTTTCACTGCTCTTTTGGTCAAATTCTGTTCCCTTGCCCTCAGCCACAAGGCTTGACTGCTCTGGCTTCTGACTGTCTCTCCACCCCTTAGCCTTCATCATTTCGCCCCTCACCAGAAGCTGTAGCCACACTGTCTGCTTTCTACACCGTGAAGAGACCACCCCTGCCCCACACTGGGAATGCTTCTGGCCTTGCTCTTCATGTGGCTGGGTCTTGGGCTGGATCTCATTCTTTGGACCTTAGTTTAAATGTCACTTCTCAGAGAGGCATTCTCTGACTGGCCTATCTAACAGGGTCCTTCCCAGCTATTCGCTCTAATTACTCTGTTAAATTTCCTTCTTTGGGCTTAATTTATGTTTTTCTGTTTATTTGGTCTTTCCTCCACTAGAATGTTAAGTTCTTGAGGTTGAGGAATCTGTCTTTCTTGCTCACCACTGCATCCCCAGCACCCAGCACAGAGCCTGGAGATAGCGGGTGCTCAATAGATAGTTGTTGAATGGATTAGTGGTTATTGTTTACAACAGTGAAAAATCGCAAACAACTTAATTATTCACTTATCGGGGTTCATCAAGGAAATTATGATAGAAGCATGTGATTGAATATTACGTTATATGAAGGAATATTTTATGGGAATAAAAATGTTAATCCTATTTTTGTAAAAACAAAAAGTGTCTATATTAGATATTTTAAAAGGTACTGCAAGGATTAAGTATGAAAATATTAACAGCGTTATATCTAGGGGTGAGTGATTTTTCTTCCTTTCAGCTTAAAAAAATTGTATTTAAACATTTGTCTGCAATAAAACAAGTATCACTTTTACAGTGACAAAAATTATTCTAAATGAAGTTATATACTAATAACCTGGCATGTGGGGTAGAAAATAATAGGGTTTGAGTAGACAGTCTTTGTAGATCGGGAGTCTGAGTTGACCTGCTTTCTGGTTTCAGCTCTTGGAAGTCTGAGGAACGATCCTGTGGAAGATGTCCAGTCTTTGGTCCACACTATCCTGAAGAGAACTGATGAAAATGTTAACCTCCCGCCTGTCTCTCCTTCCAAGATGAGCCGCTTCAGCAGCAGCCTCTTTAAATTCTCTGGCATGAAAGCCCCAGAAAGAAAGCAGCAACTGTTTAAGATTGTCAGACAGGAAAGAGAGGATGACGACAATCGGAAAAAGAAGGCCTGGCGTTGGCTCCCGGGCCCTCTAACTGTACTGCGCAACCGGTGCAACAGCGGGGTGAAAAATGCCCCACGTAGCATAGGCGATTTAGGTGAAAAATCAACATAGTCACAAACACCAAAGTCGAAGTGCACCGGAAGAAGCTGGGTCTGTCGAGGAATCAGTTGTTCGCCAGTCACTGTGAATATTTAGAATGGGGACCACAGCCTTTCCCATTGTCTGCTCAGATGTCAGCACTTCGCTCCACAGCGGCCTCTCCCGCCTCTGGTCTAGTGGCGTGAGCTGCTTTGGAACAAAGCTGAGGAGGCAGTTTTGGTCTTAGTAGACACAGTATGTTTCTTGTCCTTTATCACCCAGGGGATTGTTGCCTATTAGCACATACACTTGTTAATAAAATTTATTTTCTCGTCCTAAGACAAGATGGCTTCCACGCTAGTTTTTGTGGATTGGGGATAAACCCGAGTGACAGGAACAGCTCTGGAAGCGTCTCCTTCAGCCTTCCGGTAAAGTTTCAAATGACAAAAAGGGAGGAGTAGGGTGGCAGAACAGCTTAGTGCCTAGTTTTCAATCTGTTTTTCCTACCTCCGCACATGTTGGATGAAATTCACGTGCCTGACGCACCTCCGTGGTGTATTCAGATCTCAGGTTAGAGCGTGAAAAGGTGTTCCAGGGTTGTGTGCAGTGGAGCAGCAATGCCTCCAGCCCTCTTTCACTCAGGAAAGCACGTGAGATTGCCACCGAGTAAGTGACATTATTGTGGGGATAACTTTGGTCCATTCTCATCTATTTTAAAAACTCATTCTAAAATTTGGGTTTGAATTCTTGCTCCCACTACCACATAACAGTTATTACACACTAGTTCTTTTATGCTCCTTCCAAGCTCTGTGGTTCACTTCCTTCGTGCCTGATTTCTCATCTACAAAGTGCTATTTATAATACCTCCTGTGGTATGGTCTCCCAATATCCATTCTCCCCTTCTTCCTTTTTTTAACCACGCATTTGGTTGCCTGGAATAAAGAATATGTTTCCCATCCTCTCTTGCAGCTAAGTGTGACCATGTCACTAAGTTCTGACCAAGTGGGTGTAAGGGGAAATGGCCCATGCGACTTCCCAGAAGTGCTCTTAAAGGGCAGAGCACATCCATTTCTGTCCTGCCTGTCTTCCTGGTGACTAGACTGTGAACGCGATGGTTGGAACTAAACTGCGAGAGGAAGTGATATATTGGAGATGGCAGAGCCGAAAGATAGAAAGAACCTAGATCAGTTATGATAGCAGAGCTGTTTACCGGTTTGCATATCTTACCTTCAGACTTTGTTTATCTAGGGAGGGGGGACAAATACAATTTTATCTGTTTTAACGAATGTTATTTGAGTTTTCTGTCACAGGCAAACCCAATCCTGATGGATTTAGTTAATCTTTCAACATTGCTGTAAGGATTAAAGGAGATAATGAATACAAAGTATTTAGTAGTTTGTCTGGCATGAAGTAAGAAGGCAATAATTTTTTTTCAAAAGTTATGAAACATTTAGGCTGTTGGAACTTGGTTCTGAGAACTTTCAAAGATATGGGAAGACCAGAGAATCAGTTCTTACTTTGGTCACATTGACTCATTTTACTTCTTTGAAGTTAGCAGTGATCAGCATGGTTTTGATTGCTTCTAAATTTTATGAACTTTTGGATAAAGTCTTTTGAAACTGGTTTCCTCATATTTAAAAATGAGAATATTTAAATGTACTTTATAGGCCCTACAGAATTAAATGAAATAGTGCTGTGTACTTGGTATATAAATGGCTGTAAATGGCACTTAATAAATGGCTGTAATTAGTCTCTAGGTGTGATGGTTAATTTATGTGTTAACTTGGCTGAGCCGTGGTGCCCAGATATTTGGTCAACATTATTCTGGATGTTTCTGTGAGGGTGTTTTTGGATGACATTGACATTTAAATTGTAAATAAGTAGAGCAGATTGCCCTCTATAATGTGGGTGGGCCTCATCCAATCAGTTGAAGGCCTGAATAAAACAAAAGACTAACCACCTCAGAGCAAGAAGGAATTCTGCCAGCAGATGGCCTTTGGACTTGAACTCTGCAACATCAACTCTTCCCTGTGTCCTCAGCTTGATGGCTCACCCTGCAGATTTTGGACTTGCCAGGCTCCATAATCATGTGAGCCAATTCCTTAAAAGAAATCTCCCGCTCTCTCCCGCTCTCTCTCTCTCGCTCTCTCTATGTACACACACACATCCTATTGGTTCTGTTTCTCTGGAGAATCCTGACTAGTACACAGGTGTGAGACATTGTCCTCTGACTCGATAGAGAGATGTCCACTCTTTAGGATGACAGAGTGTAGTTGGTGGGGGTTGGTGCGATAGCTGAACTTTAGAGGAGAAACACCACTCTGATTTTAGCTCCTGAACCCAAGAGCTGAGACTTCCAGTGCTTTATGCATGGGCATTTGCCCCCTTGGCCTTCAGCCTGGCTTTATACTCTATCTTTGGCTTTTTGATTTGCACCTCGATTTGCTTCAACCTTGGACTTCTCGGGGTACCCCCAACCCTGTCATGATCTCTGGCTCTTGCCACTGCTCCCTATACAGTATACTAAGACTGCTGCCCCCACCTCATCCAAGATTTCATGGGGCCCCTAATCTTGTATCTTTTGGCATCTTGTCCAAGTCAGGCTCCCTGGAGAGGAAAATGGTCAAAGGCAGAGGGAGAAGTTGCCCTCTGACTTAGTCCTTGGGCCAGTATCTTCAGAGTCTTCCTTGCACAGTCTCCTTTTCTTCTGCCTCCAAGCACGCATCCTTCTGTTGTTTCTCTCCTCCTCTCTAGACTTCTTGAATGGATGGTGTACTTCTGCTCTACCAACCTTCTCATTATTTAGATTTTTCTTAACCCTTGGAAAGTGATTTTGTTCAAACTACTGTATTGAAGTCCATTGAACTCCACCCTGAAGTTGCCAAGGGATTTTTTTCTGGTTATTCCCCTCCTTGACCTTGGTGTATCTGACATTGTTGATCGTTTTCTCTTTTGGCTCCATTACGGCCCTAATTTGCCTTCTATTCCTTGAATTAATCATTCTTTCACCTTCCTTTCCCCCAAATGTGGCCATTTCTTAAAGGTTATTCCCTACTTTTTCCCTCCTTTAAAAAAAATTGTGTTAAAATAGGCATAACATAAAGTTTATCATATTAATCCTTTTTAAGTGCACAGTTGAGTAGTGGTAAGTACATCCCCATTGTCGTGTGCCCATTCCCTGGAACTCTCTTCCTCTTACAAAACTGAAACTCTATGCCCGTTAAATCACAACTCCCAATTTCCCACTCAGCTCAGCCCCGGCACCCACCATTCTACTTCCTGTCTCTATGAATTTGACTACTCCAGGTACTCACGTAAGTGGAATCATACAGTATTTGCCTTTTTTTGTGACTGGCTTATTTCACTTAGCATAATGTGGTGGTTAATTTTATGTGTCAACTTGGCTGGGCCACAGTGCCAAAATATTTGGTCAAACATTATTCTGGGTGTTTCTGTGAAGGTGTTTTATAGATGAGATTAACATTTAAATCAGTGGACTTTGAGTAGAGCAGATTCTTCTCCATAATGTGGGTGGGCCTCATCCAATCAGGTGAAGACCTAATAGAACAAAGACTGACCTCCCCAGAGCTAGAAGAGATTCTGCCAGCACACAGCCTTTATATTGAACTTCAACTCTTCTCTGAGTCTCCAGCCTGCCGGCCTACCCCATTAAATTTTGGACTTGCCAAACCTCCAAAATCACATGAGCCAATTTCTTAAAATAAATCTATATACACACATCCTGTTGGTTCTTTTTCTCTGGAGAACCCTGACTAATACATATAATGTCCTCAAGGTTCATCCATGTTGTAGAATGCATAGAATTTTCTTTCATTTTAAGGCTGAATAATCTTCCATTATATGTGGATACCACATTTTGTTTATTCATTCATCAGTTGAACTCTTGGGTTGCAAACACTTTTTGGCTATTATGAATTTTGTGCCTATAAACATGGGTGTACAAATATCTGTTTGAATCCTGCTTTCACTTCTTTTGGGTATATGCCCAGAAGTGGGATTGCCATACTGTTTTCCATAGTGGCTGCACCATTTTACATTCTCACCAGCAGTGCACAAGAGTTCCATTTTCCCCATGTCCTTGCTAACCTTTGTTATTTTCCATTTGTTTTTAAGTAGCAGCCATCCTAATGAGTGTGAGGTAGTGCCTCAGTGTGGTTTTGACTGCACTTCTCTAATGCTTAGCGATGTTGAGCATCATTGCATGTGCTTCTTGGCCATTTCTATATCTTCTTTGGAGAAATGTATATTCAAGTCCATTGCCCATACTTTAATTGTTTTTTTGTTTTGTTTTTGAGTTATAGAAGTTCTTTATATATTATAGATATTAGCCCTTTATCAGATATATGATTTGCAAATATTTTCTTCTATTCCGTAGGTTGCCTTTTCACTTCACTGATTGTATCTTTTGGTGCACAGAAGTTTTAAATTTTGTTGTAGTCCAGTTTATCTCTTTTTACTTTTGTTACCTGTGCTTTTGGTGTCATATCCAAGAAACCACTGCCAAATCCAACGTCATGAAGTTTTTCCCCTATGTTTCCTTCCAAGAGTTTTATAGTTTTAATTCTTATGTTTAAATCCATTTTGAGTTAATTTTTATATATAGCGTAAGGTAAGGGTCTACCTTCATTCTTTTGCATGTGGATGCCTCCCTCCGTTTTTTTTTTTTCTTATAACTATTCACTTCTTCAGAAAGTTTACCACTTACCATTGCTTTAGTGCCTTAACCCAGGGGTGATCAAATCCATATATGCAGCTCCTGCCTCTTTCCTGAACTCTAATCCCCCATTTCAAACACAACTGAATCTCTCACAGAGACAGTGAGATTGGGGCAGCCTGAAAATTCAGTTTGACTAATTAGATCAACCCATTACGTGAGGAAACAGAAGGTATGCCACTAGAGTGTGGCTTAGTGAGCGAAAGTAATATACACACTGGACACAGTAATCAAAGAAACTAACATTCAGAGATACAAATATTATTAGAGTGCATATTGCACTGTTCCAGAGAGAGGCACATGAGGTCTTGGGGATGGGAGCAATCTGGTCTCTAGAGAGGTGTTTTCTCTTTGGGGGCAGGCATATTTACTGGGACTTCCCCAGTGCCTAGGTAACGTTTCTCACTCAAATTCCTATGTTTTCCTTGTTCTGATTCTAAGCTCACCAAGCAATCTTCCAAATCACATTGTCTTCCCAAATAGGAAGAGATAAATGAGCTTATGCTCACTGGCAATGGCTCCTCTCTGAAGTAGTCCATTGGCACACATGTAAATTTAGTGATCACGGGTTTGTAGTGAGCCCGATAATTTCTGAGTTTACTAAGCTAATTCAGCTTCTGGACTGGTGCTCGGTCAATATTTATTGAATGAATGAATGCCAAAGCGAGGATACACCCTGGATAAGATGCCTTTGAGAGGCTCCGATCCTGCCTGTAACATGGATGACCTCCTCCCCCCCAACCTACACATTAATGTGTACTCCATCAAACTGCATAAATTTAAATATCACAAAAACAAGATTCACATTCCTCCTCAAAATGCACTATTAGTCTTGACCTCCTTATTTCTGCTCTTCCAATTGCCAAAGATCTAAATCTCCAAATTTGGTTCACAGTTAGTCAGGAGCGAACTTCACTTACTATTAGATTTTATTTATTTATTGTTAGGTTTATATCATAGCTATTTCTAAAGAGGACGTAAGGAAACATAATAAAAGCATAGGGACACTAAAACCAAACCCAATTAACAATAATAGTAATTATTAATAGCTAATAATAGCTAATAATTAATACTAATACTAAACTTCGTTGAGCTTTTATAATGTGGTATGCAAGGTGCTAAGCCCTTTATGTTACCAAGATTATCTCATTTATCCCACAAGAATCCTTTAAGGTAAATCCTGCTATTGTCTCCATTTTATAAGTGCGAAAACGGAGGTTCAAAGCTTACACACCTGCCAAAGTGACCCAGGTAATTAATAGTGGAGTGGGGATCTGAATCCGGGCAGTCTGACTTTACTAGGCATGTACTTAAAATTAGCAAGAAATAATGAGAAAGGGGAAAAAAAGAAAGTATCAAAAAATACTGGCCATTGAAAAACTAACACAATGCACAGCATTTAGCTCCGAGATTACTAGCGGCAAGGAAGAGTGCGTGATGGGTTAAATACTCTGACTGTCCAGGTACGGAAAGCATACCTGTACATAAGGAGAAAAATTTTTCCCCCTGGCCTTGAGTCTTAAGAGGAGTTTGTTAAGAAGGACTTTGAGTTAATTCAATGAATGGCATCATCTAAGGCTCTTTAGTAAGAAATGCAGAGGTGGTCCACATAAGGCTAACTTCTGATTTTACCTTTGGGACAAAGCCCAGAGTCTTACGTTGGGAGTGTTACTCTCTAAATATAACCCTTGGGTTGAGGATGAGGGAAGAGAGAGGTCCATGATCCAGGTTTACAGCCTGGTCTATTAACTGCTTCCATCCTCTCCGTTCCTATTGACACTCTTGAGGTCCAAGTCCCTATTGCATTGTCTGGTTTACTGCATAACCCAGCTTGTTTGCTTGATTCTGATCTCTCTGCCCTCCACACCGTCCTTCACGCTGCTGCTGGCTTAATATTCCCAAGGCATTGCTTTTCCAATTTCACTCTGCTGTTCAAAACGTTTTAGTGTCTTGCAAATGGCTTACAGTATGAAATCTAAACATCCTTTCTTGTTGTTTAAGGTCTTCTACAACCAGACCCCGACTTACCTTCGTGTCTTACCATCTTCTGTTCCTCCAATGCTGCTGCTTTTTTGTGAGGAAGATTGGTCCTGAGCTAACATCTGTGCCAGTCTTCCTCGATTTTGTATGTGGGATGCCGCCACAGCATGGCTGATGAGTGGAGTAGGTCTGCACCTGGGATCCAAATCCATGACCCCGGGCCACCAAAGCAGAGCATGTGGAACTTTAACCACTTGGCCACAGGGCTGGCCCCCCTCCAATGGTGCTTCTTAAACTAGAGGACTCATACCCTATGAGTGTGTGTGTGGAGGACGGAGGGGAGGACTTTGAAGTAATAGGCCCAAACCTAGTGTATCTTCTTGAAGTTCAAGTTTACCAGATGACAATTACTCTAATACATTTTTTATGCTACAACAAACATAGATGTTATGGAGTAGAATGCAACATGAATTTTAAAGTTAAAACTGAGGCATCAGAGACCTTGTCAGGATTTTGGTGGGCCACATTCCAAGACCCTGATGGGTATTAGTTGCCACCGTCTCCCCACGGTCCAGCCAGTGGTAGCTGGAAGTGCTAACTCTGGAATCAGCTTTTGTAAGTTTCCACCCCCAAGCTTTCACACAGCTTGAGACACTGGCTCCTCTCCCTGAAAGCCTTTCCTTCAAGTCCCAGCAACTGTCCCTAACATTCCTTGATCCTGCTGGGAAGTCACACAATTATCAATGTCATTCTGGGGGAGCACTTAGCATAAAATGCCCCCATTATCACTTCATAGAGCCATACTGTGATATTGTGGTGATAAAGGTGATTTTTGGAAAGTCCCTGGGTAACCTAAGGATGGGGCTCGTTGCCAGGGGAACAAACCCAGTGATTAGAGAGTTGGAATTTTTAGTCCTACCCCAAGACCTCCTGGGAGGGGAGGGGGGCTGGAGATTGAGTTCAAGCACCAATGGCCAATGAGTTAATCAATCATGCCTATGTAATGAAGCCTCCATAAAAACCCAAAAGGACTGGGTTCAGAAAGCTTCTAGGTTGGTGAACCTGTAGAAGTGCTGGGAGAATGGTGTGCCCAGAAGGCATGGGAGCTGTGCGCTTCTTCCCACATCCTTTGCCTCATGCATCTCTTTCATCTGGCTGTTCCTGAGTTATTGCCTTCTATAGTAAACTGGTGATCCAGTAAGTAAAATGTTTTCCTGAGTTCTGTGAGCCTCTCTAGCAAATTAATCGAACCCAAGGAGGGCATCATGGGAAACTCCCATCTATAGCTGTTAGGTGAAAAGCACAGGTGACAACCTGGACTTGCGATTGGCCTTGGAAGTCTCAGTCTTGTAGGACTGAGCCCTTAACCTGGGCTACAAGTTCTACAGTCAGTAATACAAGATCGAGCCCTTAATGTGGGATCTGATGCTGTTTCCAGAGTGTCCAAATTGAGTTGACTGCTTGGTGGTGTTGGAAAAAATACACATTGGACATACTCTGAGAAAAGCTCGTAGAGGTCATGTAGCCAATCCCCTCCATTGAACAAAGAACCCAAGTCTAGGGGATGTTAAGGTGATGTGTTTTGTCCTCCCAACTAGAAGGTGAGCTCCCTTAAGGCAAGGCTGGTGCTTTATCTTCTTTGTCCCCAAGGGTCGTGCCTGGCACAGAGTAGGAACAATTCACAAAGCTGCTTGTCTTCCAAAGTTCTTTCATTTTCATGATCTGAAGACAGGGAAGATCCTGCACAGCCCTGTTGAGGTGGGCAGGGCAGGTACCTTCCATTTTGGAAGTAAAATAACTTAGGTTCACACATATTAAGGCCTGACAAGAGCCGGGACTAGAACGCAGGTTTCCTGATTCTCGGCTACAGCATCTAGTTCCTCGCGCGTTTGGTAAATAATGGCGAATTTGATCAAGTCAAGCCAACTGTTGAGCACTTTTGAGTACATCTGGCGCTAGTTGACGAAGGCTCCATCACACATCCCTGTACCTGCATGGAAGGAAGAAGAAGGTACGGCGCTAAGCCCAGAGGCTGTGGTCAGGATACCTGACCACAAGGTCCGACCCTGGCAGGGCTCTTAACGCCAGAAAAAAAAAGAGACCCGCCCTGAGCCCGCCGCGCAAGCGCAGTGGCGTAAAAGGAGGAAACCACGCCCCTCCCAGGCTCTGGGTGCACACGCGCAGCGTCGTGGGGGCGTGGCAGCGCAGCACGCTCCGCCCTGGGCCGACGTTGACGGAGAGGAGCGCGGTTTCAAATTCAGCCACGTTCCATTGTGATTGCTCTGGGGCCGGGCCTCGGCGAGGCAGTCCTGCTGGCGAAGAGGGTGAGCGCAGTACTGCGTGGTGACACAGCTGCGGACGAGGAGGAGCGAGATGAGAAAGGGCAGACTCCGCTGGAAACGCAAATAGGGCGGAGGGGGCGGTGCTGTGTGGAAAGGGGCGGGGCGAGTCTTGAGCGGGAAAACTTTCCAGGGCTTGGGGGCGGGGCAAGCATTTGATTGACAGGCAAGGAACCAATGCAGGGGGATGGGGAGGCCGGCGGGGGCGGGACCTGCAGGTGAACTGGAGCGGTGCTTGGAGGAGTAGCTGGCACGCAGGAGGGGCTCTCAGGGCGCCCGGCTATGCTGTGCGCTCCTCCTGGAGTGTCTGACGTACTGCTCACTACCGTGCTGTGAGTGTTCGCTGTTACCCAGCTCTCTTCTACAGATGAGGAAACTGAGGCCTAGGGATATTAACTTAAGGAAGAATACAGCTGGGATCCCAAACTGGGCAGTCTGAGCCCCTACTGCTGGCGGCCCTGCCCTGCCGCCCTTCGGGGAACCAGGGCGGAGCAGGGTCCAGTCAGGAGCGCCGGGTTGTTGGAGGAAGAGTCATGAAAGTGGCAGTAAAGGCCGGGACATGGCGGGCTTTTCCTGCGCAGTGCGGCGCTGGGGGCGGAGGCGGGGGTCCCGGCCGGGCCTCTGCTGTGTGAGCCTAAGGCCTTTGCGGAGCCTGCCGGCAGGAGAAATCTACGACAGCGGTGTCGGTCTGCACAGACTGACCGAGAAGCTTGATTTCTCAGTTTCAGCAGCCGGGACCAGGGTGCCGGCCTGCCTGGCGGGGGCGCCTGCTTGCTGTGTCCTCACGTGGCCGAGCTCGCTCCCGTGTATCAGGGCGCCGGTCCTTATAGAGATGAGGCCCCGTCTAATGACTGCGTTCACTCTTTTCCTCTGTAGTTAGTTTAGTCTTTCCTGAAAGTCCTGTCTCCACCCGCGGGCCCACCCCGCCCCGTCCATTAGGCTTTAACGCGTGGACTCGGGGAGGGCGACCCAGTCCAGTCTGCAGCAAAAGTTACACCCGAGTAAATAACGAGTGGTAGTTGGAGAGTGGAGGAAGCGAACGCTTCGTCCTGCTGCGGCCCTGCGGCTTCCGCGGCGCCCCCGCCGTCGGGGCGCTGGAGTGGCCGTGCGGCGCGTGCCTCGGCGCTGCGGGAGCCCGGGGAGGGCTGTGCGGGGCGCGTGGTCGTCCTCCACACGGCCGAGCTGGAGGAGCAGACACACCGACGTCCTTAGCAGCGCTGAGTGCATCCGTTATTCATGGCTCATCTAACCCTTCTTCAAGTTACGGCTTAGCTTGTGCTGCTTCTAGGGTAGTGAGATCCACAGGGAAGGGAAATAACGATTGCTTTTGTTCTGTCTCCTTTCGAGTTGTCATGCTAAAGTTTGGCAACCGGTCTTTTCGCCCTCGTTGGCCTGGTGGGAGGAAGCGGGCTGAAAGACAGAGCTCAGGGGCTTGGAGGTCTGGCAGGTGTGTGTTCAGACCTTGCTGGACCTCCTCTCCCTACACCTTTGAAGAACAGAAACCCCCTGCAGCCCGTGTCAAGCTGGCTATTCATTCATTCATCCGACTTTTGTTGCATACCTTCTAGGTGCCAAAGCACCTGTCCTGAGTGCTAGGGGCAGTGAAGAACAAGCCAGGCAAGGTTCCTCCTTTTTGCAGCTTATATTCCAGTGAGGGAGGACAGTAAGTAAAATAAGTTCAGATAGTGCTAAGAGCTATGAAGAAATTGAGTACAGGGTAGGGAGATAAAAGAGTGAGTTAAAGCAGAGTGGCGTGTATGTGTGTGTGTTTGAGCGGGGGCATGCGGGTGGTATGTGACCACTATAGGGTGGCGGATAGAGAGAGAGAGGCTTCTCTGAGGAGGTGAGCTGCATCCTAAGTATTGAGGACTCGTCATTCCCCAGGCGGGAGGGGGACAGCACGTGCAAGGCCCGAGCTGATTAGATTAGGCTGAGCCCCTCAGCAGACCGTCTGAAGGCTGACCAGTGCTCTTTCTTGAGGAGATGCTGATGAGATTTTTCTCTTGGGATTTACAACGAGGAAACATGAAAAGAATTTTCCTTTGGCGCTAGGAGCTGAAGCTAAAAGGTAGAGGTGGCTGAAGAGGCCATGTGCCGGCTGAAGTTTGGGTAATGAGAGGCTGAGAGTAAGGAAGCAGAGCAAGTACTGGCTCCATCCGGCACGTGACTGAGGAGGAGAATGGAAATCCATGGGTATTGACTTGCTGGCGAGGCTCCTGGAGCTGTCTTGAAATCTGAACTACTTTGTACTTCTAGTCTGCAAGACGTCCCGCTCTGTCACCAGCTTCGGTTCTTGGTTTTTCTGGATCGTCTCAATTCGTAATCTCTCAATATGTATCTTTTCAGTAAATCTCTCTTCGACTTATGCTAGTTATCTCCTGCAGCCAGGTGAATTTGACTAAAACAGAGCCATGTGGACCGGGGTTTGGATCCCTGGTTCTCCTCTTACTAGCTGAGACTTTGAACAATTCTTTAATTTCTGTAAGCATCAGTAGCCAATAACCGTATCCTTACAGCGTCATACAGATGAAATGAGGTGATAAAAGGGCCTGGAGAGTGTAGAGTGCATAGGAGGTGCGCGGAATTGGTTCCTTCTTCTTCCCCGCGGGTTTTAATGGGTTTCGATCACCTGCCTCCCTCTCAGTGTTGAATTGTCCTCGTTCTTGTAAGTCACCCCCCTTACAGTTTCCCCTCCACCTCGCCTGTCATTTTAACTGGAACTGAGGAACATCGTGGCAGCTACCTTCGCCTCATAAGTGATTGACACTGTCACGAGTCTTATCGAGGCCAGTTACATAGCAAAGATGTAACTGGGTTTTAGATTTATTAATATTTGTGCTTAGAAGAGATAGGCCTGCTAAACAGCTTGAAGCAGTGACTTCCAATGAGAGAGTGTGGGAACCAGGATGGGAGAGTCAGTCCTCCAAATGGTGATTAGAGGAGAAAGGGTATGCAAAAGCTCTCAGAGAAGTTAGGTTCAGAAGAGGAGAGAAAAGATGAGACGACGCAGCAGAGCAGTTTCTCTTAGACCTTGGCCTGGCAGGGAAGAGAAACGCTGAGGGCTCAGTGTTGGGAAGCTCTTCCCGCCAGGGCTGGGTCCCTGTCAAGGGAGCTCTCCCAGTCTGGAGCCAGACAGGAAGCTCTAATTTCTTGAGGCTGAAAAAGTTTTAGGAGGCAGCTCTGGTTTGTACTGGAAATGGAGGCGAGGGTGAACTAAGAAGCCAGCTAAAGCTGTCTGTAAAAGTGGGATGTATGCGTTCAACTGTGCCATGTGGAAAAGCAGTCCTTGGACTTCTCTGCCTCTGTGTTGTGACTTTGCAGGCCTTCACAATAGGGTAAAGTGAAGCAGTTTTGTCCTGCAAAGGCTGCATTGTGAGATGTGAGGGAAGAATGCTGCAGAAGTAATTACAAGCAACAACTTCAGTCCCGGAGCACAGGTCTTGGAGAGGAAAGCTCCAACGCTCTCTGGAGGCCTTAGGAAGGTGTCCAGGCAGCAAAGGCATCCTGGGTCAAGTGGCAGGGGGTTTCTGTCTGGGAGCTTTCCCGGGCTACATTCTGCTACAGCCGTCTTTTTTTTCCCTCCTAGGACCATGGCTAATAAAACCCCAGAAGTTGGTGACATCCATTTCCCTTTTCCCTTCACACCGTATTCCATCCAGAAGGACTTCATGGCAGAGCTATACCAAGTGTTGGAGGCTGGCAAGATTGGGATATTTGAGAGTCCAACCGGCACTGTAAGTATGAATCGTCGGGCCCAAGAAGGGTCTTGGGAGCCCTGATTACAACAAATTAGGGGCAGCTTAGCATGCTTGTTTGCTTGTGCAGAGATTTTCATGGTGTGACGTTGGGCAAAGTAGTTCTGTCAGTTTATCTTTCTGAGTGCTAGGCACTTCGCTCTGTTAAGTTGTTAAACACAGCCCCAGGGTCTGAGAAGAGTTAGGTAAATGCAAATGAGAATTTGAGTGACAGTGGAAACCATGACCCATAGCGCTGAAACTTCTCAGATTTCTCAGGCACACAATTACTGCCATGTTGAGCAACATAGAAATTACTTTGGTTTATTCAAAGATTAAACATACTGGTTTGGTCTCCAGGAATTAGGTTACTGAGTGCTGGAGGGGTCCAATCAAGGGCCTCTAATTCCTTCCTGGCCTGGAATGAGGGAGGATTTACTACAGGCCGGCCATTGAGGATTATTCTGGCTGTGCTGACCCGTTTCCACTTCTCTTGTGCACTTTATTACCTTTTCTAGCAAGTACTGTGTGAGAGTGAAATACGCATGTTGACGTGAAGGTACCGCAGCGAAGCTGGGCCTCCTGGAGGATAAGGACCTTGTGCTCCTCACCTCTGTCCCTGTCATTTAGCAGAGCTTGGCAGGTTTGGCCCAGAGGAAGCTCTTAATACGCGTGTGTTGAGCGAGTGAATAAAAGAAAGTGACTTGTCCCTATTCTCTCACTTGCTGATGGAAGCGTGTCACTCTCTCTGAAGATGACACGGTCTCATGGGACAGAAGAGTGCAGACTGGAGTACTCCATTGTCCCATTTTGTTCTTTCATATACAGTGAGTGGGAGGGAATAAGTCCTGCCAGTTAACAAAATGTGGGTGATGAATATAACATGCAGAGTGTTTTGTGCTTTAAATAGTATTCTACTAGCCTTCTTACCTTCCATTTAAACCCAGGGCAACATGACTTCTTCCCCTACCAACCCACTGAAATATTTTTGAGGGTCAGTAATGACTTCCCAGTTAACAGATTCTGATATTTCGGGTCCTTACCCGACCACTCTGTAACTTGTGTTCTTGTTGAACATATCCTCCTCCTTTGTTTAAAGTAATATACGAATTTTCTTTTTTAAACTTTACTCTTTTTTTTTGTTTTAAGATTTTATTTTTCCTTCTTCTCCCCAAAGCCCCCCGGTACATAGTTGTATCTATTTTTAGTTATGGGTCCCTCCAGTTGTGGCATGTGGGACGCTGCCTCAGCATGGCCTGATGAGCGGTGCCATGCCTGCACCCAGGATCCGAACCTGCGAAACCCTGGGCTGCTGAAGCGGAGCGTGTGAACTTAACACTCGGCCATGGGGCCGGCCCCACAAAATTTAATCAAAGAATAATGCATGTTATTTAAAAAGTCTAATTTATCAAACTTGGTTCCTTGGGAAGCACTTTTAATTCTTTTAACTGTTTCTTAAGAAATATGCTTGTATAGCATGTTTTGAAATTATAAGCTTATGTTGCTATTTCTTGGTTTATTGATTTTAATCACTGGTACCTTTCCCTATTGGTAGATAAGATACAGCTTTCTTATCGTCTCTTTTCTCACCCTCTCCCCATCCTCCCAATGTATATATTAAAAGTTTTAGTCTCTGCTAAGTCAGTATGCTATGATTATTTTTTTCTTGAACAATTTTTTTGTTTTTCTAGAATTATTAATTGCCTCTTAAAAGTTTTAGTTTTTACTATACCTGTGCCAGTTCCTCTCACACCATCCAGTGGTCTCCCGATACGATATTCCATACATAAAATTACTGCCTTGGGCTGCCATAACAAAATATCATAGACTGGGTGGCTTAAACGACAGGAATTTATTTTCTCACAGTTCTGGAGGCCGGGAAGTCCAAGATCAAGTTTTCAACAGGCTCTGGTTTCTGGTGAGGACTCTTCTTGGCTTGCAGACGGCTGCCTTCTCTCTGTGTCCTCACGTGGCGGGGAGAAAGAGATCTTTGATGTGTCTGCTCCTTTTATAAGGATGCCGGTTCTAGCAGAATCAGCGCTCCCTGTTATGACCTCATTTAACTTAATCACATCTTAAAGGCCCTTTCTCCAGTACAGTCACATGGTGGGTGGGTTAGGGTTTCAACATATGAATTTTGCGGAGACGCAGTTCAGTCCATAGTGATTATCAATTCCATTTTACCCCGGACACTTCCTTCTTGAAGCCCTCCATCCTTTTGCTCTAATCTGAATGAGGCGCTCCTTAGACCTACTTCACAGCTATCGTCCTGGATTTCCCTTCTCTCCTTTAAAAAAAATAGCTTTATTAAGTATAATTGATGTATAATAAAATGTACCCCTCTTAAGCCTACGAGTTCAATGTTTGGACGTAAGGAAACACTCATGACCACCACCACAATCAAGATGCAAAACATTTCCATTGCCCCAAACAGTTCCTTGTGCCTCTTGGCAGTGGGTCCTTGCTGCTGTTCCCCCACTGCCACCCCACCTCACTCCAGTCCCTGGCAGTCATTGACCCACTTTCTGTTCCTGTAGATTCATTTTATCTGTCTAGAATTTCCTGGTGCTCTTTTGTGTCTGGCTTCTTTTGCTCAGCCAGCCTAATATTTTTAGGATTCGTCCATGTTGTTATGTGTATTCTTTCCTCATTTTTTCTGTGTTGGATTCTCTGTTTCCTGGATTCCGTTTCTTCTTGGTTCACTTCCTTGTTTTGGTAGAGAATGTTCCTGAGAAGAGTTGTGTAGGAGGTAAGTATTTGAGACTTTACTGGTCTGAAAAGATATTGATTCTACCTTTTCACTTGATTGATATTGATGGTTTGGTTGGGTATATAATTCTAGCTTCAAAACAATCTTCCTTCACGATTGCCCGTCTAGTTTCATTGACGCTATTGAGAAGTCCAGCGGCAGTTCGCACCTTAGTCCTTCGTGAGCTGACCCCACCCCACCCTCCAGAGAGCCCACAACCTTGTCTTTGCTCCTTGTGTTCTGAAGTCTCGTGTCGATGGGCCTGGTGTGCGTGTGGTTAATTCCTTGTGCCGGCCTTTCCATCTGGGCTGCCACCTTTCAGTTCTGAGACATTTTCTTGTATTTGATAGTAATCTTCCTGTGCTCCCATTCATTGGGTTTTGGACTCCCTGGTTAATCCTGTAATTATGTTTTCTTCTAATTGCCCATCTCTTTGGGCACCCTGGTTTGTTTTTTATTTTAAATTCTACTTTCTTGAGATTTCTTTTAACTTTATTGCCCAGTCTTTCTATTCAGTTTATTTCTGCTATCATATCTTTAATATTTAAGAACTTGTTCTTATTCTCTGATTTCTCTCAAGATTTTAATTTCTTTAATGATTTTTTATTGCGGTATAATTTACATATAACATTATATAAGTTTCAGATGTACAACAAAATGATTCAATATTTGTATACATTGTGAAATGATCACACCAGTAAGTCTAGTTAATATCCATCACTGTATAGTTACAAATTTTTTTTCGTTGTATGAGAACTTTTCAGATTTACTCTCTTAGTAACTTTCAAATATGCAATACAGTGTTATTAACTGTAGTCACCAGGCTGTACATTACACCACCAGGACTTATTTATTTTATAACTAGAAGTTTGTACCTTTTGACCACCTCACCCAATTTGCCCTCCCCTCAACTCGGCAACTATCAATCTGTTCTCTGTATCTGTGAGCTCGCTTTTTTTTAGATTCCACGTATAATTGAGATCATATGGTATTTGTCTTTCTTCGTCTGACTTATTTCACTTAGCGTAATGCCCTCAAGATCCATCCATGTTGTCGCAAAAAGCGAGATTTCCTTCTTTTTTTTTTTTTCTCTGACTTTTAAAAATAGCATCCTGTTTTTGTTTCATGGAAATAACTGTCTGAGACTATCAATTATAGTAGTATTTTGAAGCTTTTTCCCAGGGTTGTGTGTTTTGTTGGAAGCTTTTCCTTGGATGTCTGGCTGTCTTCTGTTGGGGTTCAAGAAAAAGCCACTACAAGAATGAGTGAAAGGCCTGTGGTGCAGCCTGGCTTGGGGACTGAGGGGCTGGGCCTCTCTTGGGGCCACCAGTTGTCAGTGTCAGTAGGATTTTCCTGGAACCATTCAGTGTTTCCAGAGAGGGCTCCATTAAACTCTTGCCTCATGGATCCAAGCCTGACAGCCAGTGTTCCTGAGGGTGTCCTGGGGAGGTGGCCTCAGCTGTAGTCTTTCACTTAATGCCCTGCTCTCAGCCCGGCCCTCTCTCCCCTCTTCACTTGACCTGTTCTCTCTGGGGCTCTCCTGGCTCACCTCCCCCAGAGAATAAACTTTCTGTCTTCTTTGAGGAGTGGGATGCAACCTGGGGATCTAATCATTCTTTAAAAGAATTTCAGTTAATCCCTTGGTTTGCAGCACCATGCCGCAGCCCTGCAGGTTTTGGGGTGTTTCTGTGGGGGAACTGGGAGATCTCCGAGGGCCGCTAGGCTCAGTGTCCTTTACTCTGCTAAGTCTGTTCCATTTCTCTGCTTTCCGTTACTATCACTTCTTCCACTTTCTTTATGGCTGTAAGCCTCTTTATTCCTTTAGTGTAATTTTAGCGTTTTTGGAAGAGGACAGACGAGCACGTGTTCTTTCTACCTCGTTTACCTGAAGGCGCGTCTCCTCCCTCCTCTCTTTTTCCGTCTCAGCCCTCTGCCCATCCCGTGCATCCTCTTCCTCTGCTCAGCCCTTCATGGTTGGCCTCTTCTCCTTGTTGTGTGCCTCAGTTACCCTTCACACTCTGATGTCTTCTAAGTCCCACCCCAATAGAGCTCTTTCTCTTGTTGTTGGATGCTCTGCGATCCCCCCTAGGTTAAGCAGGCTCGGAGAGCTCACTGCCTGGACCAGAGGTGTTGTCCCCTCCAGAGACTCACCGGAGCTGAATCGCCCTTTGGACACCAGCAGCAACTGCCCTGTGAACCTCACTGTGGGAGCTTCTCTAGAAGGACTGTGTTAATCTGCTTGGGCTGCCATAACAGAGTCCCACAACAGAAATTCATTCTCTCAGTGTCACCTTCTGAGACACTGGGGTTTAGGACTTTGAATTTTTGGGGGGGACAGTTCAACCCATAACAAGGACCCACAGGGAAAATTCTAGTCTTTAAGTCAAGAATTGTGTTCTCCAGGGTGATGGGTTTGCTTTAAAAGATTTTGAACGCTGGGAGTCACAGGACTGATGGTGTTCTTTCTGCACACTGGCTGCATTGAAGTGTAGAGCCAAATGTGGCTTTCTCTCAGCAGGTAGACAGGATTTTATGTATGCGTCACTTGGCCTTAATTCTTTTTTGGGGCTATTATTTAATTTCTCACCTTCTTCTAATTATGTTAACTTGTAGTACTTATATGTAACCTGATGAGCCACTGTAAATACTTTTAGGAACGGTGTGCTGTGTAATTAAATACATAGCTTCATTATCTTCTCCCTTTTTCCTATTTTTCCTGGCTACTCTCTCGCTAATTCCTCCCTTTCTTTCCCAGGCTGGTCTTCAAGCACACTTTCCTATAGAAAGTCAGACCTTCCTTGTAGGCTTTATTAAAATGGGAAAGCTTGTTTGGGAAGCTTTGTTTTCTGTTCTGTATTTCTGAAAACGTTTTCCTTCCTATAGGGAAAATCCCTAAGTCTTATTTGTGGGGCCCTTTCCTGGCTCCGTGACTTTGAAGAGAAGAAACGTCAACAGGAGGCTCGTCTCCTTGAAACGGGAACTCTTCTCTTAAATGTCGGGAAGGACCAGCCCTCGTCTCTCTCATCCTCCTGCCAAGAGACCCCAGATATCCTGAGGCCTGCTGGGGAACCTGACTGGGTTGCTCAGTTCGTGCAGAAGAAGGAAGAAAGAGACTTGGTGGACCGCCTCCAGGTAGGATCCGGGGGGAATGATTATGATTTGGGGTTGATGCTGAGATTGACGTGTCATATGTGCTCTGCCTTTGCTCTTCTGTTGGCTTTCTTGAATCAGTGGTGCACACTTGCTTTTTCTTTCTTTCTTCCTCCCTTCCTCCCTACCTCCCTCCCTCCCTCTTTCCTTCCTTCCTTCCTTCCCTCCCTCCCTCCCTCTCCCCCCCACCGATCTAACATCTGCGCCAGTGGTCCTCTACTTTGTCTGTGGGATGCCACCACAGTGTGGCTTGACGAGCTGTGTGTGGGTCTGTGCCCAGGATCCAAACCTGAGAATCCCGGGCTGCCAAAGGGGAGCGCATGAACTTAACCACTAAGCCACCAGGCCAGCACCCCTTACTGTCTTTTTTAAGCTGATGTCAACAGGCCTTCTCTAGACAAGGGGTTGGTCAAGGTTCCCATTCATTACCCATCTGGGAAAGGAACCTCACTGTTGCTATTGGCAACATGGTTCAGCAGCTGGAAGCTCAGTTAAGGAATGAATTTGATTGAGGGTGTGTGGCTTTGGGAGGGAGAACACAGACTTCCTGCAGTGAGTGGCGAGGCTAGGACCTGTCGAGCTTCAGGGCCTGGTGATGAGATGCTTTAGCACCCTGAGTGTGGGCCTGGAGATGGAGAACTGCCCTGTGTGAAGAGGCCCTGGGCTGAGCGCCCCAGACTCTTGAAGAAAGGCCCGGTTTGGGGCTTCCTACAGGAGTTTCCTTTATGGCCACTTCCTCTTTAGGAGGAGCGGGTTAGGAGGAGAAAGCGAGAAGAACGCCTGCGGCAGATCCGCCACAATGCACAGCTCAAGCATGCAGCCAAGCGCGTGGTGAGTGTCCTCTCCTGGAGTGGCCGGGATGTTGTCCAGGCAGTGTCATGTGGCTTGGTCCTCGTAGTGTCTCTTCTTTGGGGAGTGGCCCAGACCTCAGTGTCCTCTCCCTGACCCCCACTGGCTAAATTCTCCACCACTCTGAGGCTGCCTCCAGCAAGGAGGTGGGGGCACCAGTACTGAGATATCTTTGCTTTTCCCATCTGCAATGCTTCCCCATCTGCAATGCTGTATACAGAGACAAGAAGAAGAAGAAACTGAGCGCCTCCTCCGCCTCAGCCGAGAGATGCTGGCAGGGGGACCAGGGGCGGAGCAGCTAGAGCAGCTAACTGGGGAGGAGGAGCTGGTCCTCGCAGAGTACGAGAGTGATGAGGAGAAAGGAACAGCTAGTGGGTAAGACAGCACTTCCTCACCCACTGCCCTGCCCAGGTCTGCATGGGGGCTCCCAGGGAGGCAGCTCCTTCCCTTGTGCCCAGAGAGGGGCAGGCTTCTTTGTCACTCTGAGGCATCTGAAGGGATGGAATGCTGGCCACCTGCCCCTTTCTCTCAGCCAGGCTCCTCCTTAAGGTGCATAAATGATGATGACGGTGAAAGCCAGCCTCCTCTCTATGCGGGGCACTTCACAAGTATCAACTCTGTTATCCTCACCAATGATATTTGTGTCTCCACTGTACGCTCAAGGAAACCGCGGCCCAGAAAGATGCTCTGTCTTGGCCGAGGCCATGAGGCCAGGAAGGGGAGCTGAGACTTGAACCCAACTGGTTTGCCTCTAGATCTCATGCTCGCAGCCACTAAACCAAATGGTGTAAAGTTTATGACATAAACCATCAAGGTATCCTTAGCCGAGTTTTTCTTTTCATCTTAAGGCTTCTGTTGGCCCAGATGTCTAGGTTTTTAATTTATGGGCCATAACCTCCTGGGTGGGCTAGAAAACCCGGGAGAGAACACCTAGGATCCCTGGACCACACTGCCCATCATGAGGGCCTCCTTTCTCATTCACGCTGTAGTTTCACAAATGCCCTTGGGTGTCTGCTCCAGGTGTGGCACATTGCCAGAGGCTGTGGGTATCGAGCTGAATAAGACAGACATGAGCCCTGCCCTCAGAGAGCTTGCATTTAGTGGAGGGAGCAGACAGTAAGCGTGAAGACAGATAGCCTTATTGGAATTAGCACATTTACCTATGAGGGAAATAAAACAGGATAAAGTGGGTAGAGTAGGGGCTGCACCTCCAGGTAGAGAAGTCAGGAGGGACCCTCCGAGGAGGTGACATTTGAGCCAAGACCTGAAGGATGAGAAGGAGCCATCATGAAAGACCTGGGAGAAGAGAGTTCTAGTCAGAGGCCTGCGAGTGTGGTGGTCTGGAAACAGAAGCGGGTTTGGTGTGTTTGAAGGACAGAAAGAAGGCCTAGGTGCCAAGCAGAGTGGATGAGGAAGAGAGAGAAAGAAGAGGCCGAAGATGAGGCAGCTGTCAGTTTCTTTGGACCTCATGGGCCACCCAGGGGTTTGGCTGCTGGTCTCAGGGAGGCTGTGGGAAGTTTCATGCAGGGGAGTGATGTGATCTGATTTGGGCATTAAAAGCTCATTACAGCCTTGAAGTTCAGTGGTTCTTCCCCAAAGGCATGAGTGCTCCTACAGATCATCCCTCTCAGGCCGCCAGTTTGGAATAAGTCTTTCTGGCTCCTCAAAAGATGACTCCAGGTCCCATGTGTCCCATGTTCTCGTTGACACCCTGTGTGTCTGGAGTGTAACTCCAAGGCCTGAAACCCTCCGTCAGCTGTCTCCTGAAGGATGAATCCACACTCCTTCAGTCTGTCTGCCAAGCACCTTCGAACTTGGCTGCCACCTCTAACTTCACACCCAGCGTCCCAGCTTTATTGAGATATAATTGACATACAACATTGCATAAGTTTAAGGTGTACAACGTGATGATTTGATATATGTATACGTTGCAGAATGATCACCACGATAAAGTTAGTTAATACATCCATCACCTTAGTTACCATTTGTGTGCACGTGTGCACGCATGCATGTGTGTGTGTCTGGTGAGAACTTTTGAGATCTACTCTTAGCAACTTTCAAGTACACAGTAGACTGCTGGTAATTATAGTGGTCGTACTGCACATTGTACATTAGACCCCCAGAACTTATTCATCCTATAGCTGCAAGTTTTTACCCTTTGACCACTTCCACTCATTCCCCCTCGCCACCTCAGCTGCCACCAATCTACTCTGTTTCTACAAGTTTGGGTTTTTAGATTCCACACATGAGATCATACAGCGTTTGTCTTTCTCTGACTTATTTCACTTAGCGTAATGCCCTCAAGGTTCATCTATATTGTCGCAAATGTCAGGATTTCCTTCTTTTTTATGACTGAATGATATTCCACTGTTTGTGTATGTGTGTATATATATATATATATATATCTGCATATATACACACGTAGATACCACATTTTGTTTATCTGTTCATCTGTCATTGGACACTTAGGTTGTTTCCATGTCTTGGCTATTGTGAATAATGCTGCAATGAACATGGGGACTCACCTGTCTCTTTGAGAGAGTGATTTCGTTTCCTTCGCATAAATACCCAGAAATGGGATTGCTGGATCATATGGTAGTTCTACTTTTAATTTTTTGAGGAACCTCCATACTAGTTTCCATAGTGGCTGCACCAGTTTGTTCCCACCAAGAGTGCACCAGGGTTCCCTTTTCTCCACATCCTTGCCAGCATTTATTAGCTCTTATCTTTTTGTGTGTGTGTGTGACGAAGATTGGCCCTGAGCTAACGTCTATTGCCAATCTTCTTCTTTTTTTGCTTGAGTAAGATTAGCACTGAGCTAACATCTGTGCCAATCTTCCTCTATTTTGTATGTGTAATGCTGCCACAACATGGCTTAAGGAGTGGTGTCTAGGTCCACACCTGGGATCCGAACCCATGAACCCTGGGCCGCCTAAGCGGAGGGTGTGAACTTAACCACTGCACCACTGGGCTGGCCCCTCTTGTCTTTTTGATAATAACCATCCTAACAGGTGTGAGGTGATTTCTCATTGTGCTTTTGATTTGCGTTTCCCTGGATGATTAGTGATGTTGAGCATCTTTCCATGAACCTGTTGGCCATTTGTGTCTTCTTTGGAAAAATGTCCATTTGAGTCCTTTGTCCATTTTTTTAATTGGATTATTTGATATTTTGCTGTTGAGTTGTAGGAGTTCTTTATATGTTTTATATTAACCCCATATCATATCTGTTGTTTGCAAATATTTTCTCCCATTCCGTAGGTTGCCTTTTCATTTTGTTGGTTTCTTTGCTGTGTAGAAGCTTTTTAGTTTGATGTAGTCCCACTTGTTTATTTTTGCTTTTGTTGCTTGTATTTTTAGTGTCATATCCAAAAAAAGCACTGCGAAGATCAGTGTCAGAGAGCTTTTTCCTTATGTTTTATTCTGGGAGTTTTATGGTTTCAGGTCTTAGATTTAAGTCTTTCACCCATTTGTAGTTAACTTTTGTGAATGGTATAGGTATCCACTTTCATTCTTTTGCATGTGACTATCCCATTTTCCCGGCACCATTTATTGAAGAGACTGTCTTTTCCCCATTGAGTATTCTTGGCTGCCTTGAAACATTAGTTGATCATATATGCATGGGTTTATTTCTGGGCTCTCAATTCTGTTCCATTGGTCTATGTGTCTGTTTTTATGCTAGAACCATACTGTTTTGATTAGTATAGCTTTGAGATCCAGCTTTGTTCTTCTTTCTCAAGATTTCTTTGGCTATTCAATCTTTGGTGGTTTAATTTCATTTTTAGGATTGTTTCTTCTACTTCTATAAAAAATACCATTGGAATCTTGATAGAGATTTTATTGAATATAGATGGCTTTGGGTAGTATGGACTCTTTTGGCAATATTAATTCTTTCAATCTAAGAACATAGGATATCTTTCCATTTATTTGTATCTTCTTTCTTCAGTTTCTTTCATCAGTATCTTATAGTTTTCAGCGTACAGATCTTTCATCTCCTTGGTTAAATTTACCCCTAAGTATTTTATTGTTCTTGATGCTAAAATAAATGGGATTGTTTTCTTTATTTCTTTTTCAGATAGTCCATTGTTACTATATAGAAATGCAACTGATTTTTATACGTTGATTTTGTATCCTGCAACTTTACTGAGTTTGCTTATTAGTTCTAACAGGTTTTTGGTGAAATCTTTAGGGTTTTCTATATGTGAAATCATGTCATGAACACACAATTTTACTTCTTTCTTTCTGATTCAGATGTTTTCTATTTCTTTTTCTTTCCTGATTGCTCTGGCTAGGACTTCTCGTACTATGTTGAGTGGAGTGGTGAGAGTAGGCATCCTTGTCTTGTTCCTGATCTTAGAGGAAATTCCCTCAGCATTTCACCATTGAGTATGATGTTAGCTGTGGGCTTGTCGTATGTGGCCTTTATCGTGTTGAGGTACATTTCTTCAATACCCAATATGTGGAGAGTTTTTATCATGAGAGGATGTGAATTTTATCAAATGCTTTTTCTGTGTCTGTTGAGATGGTCATATGGTTTTTGTTTCATTCTGTTAATGTGGTATCTCACATTTGTTGATTTGCATACGTTGAACCATCCTTGCATCCCAGGGATAAATCCACCTGATCGTGGTGTATGATCCTTTTAATGTGATGTTGAATTCAGTTTGCTAGTATTTCTTTGAGGATTTTTGTGTCTATATTCATCAGGGACATTGGCCTGTAGTTTCCTTTTCTTATAGTGTTCTTATCTGGCTCTGATATCAGAGTAATGCTAGCCTTGTGAAATGTGTTTGGGAGTGTTCCCTTCTCTTCAGTTTTCTGGAAGAATTTGAGAAAGATTGGCGTATTTCTTTAAATATTAGTAGAATTCACCAGTGAAACCATCTGTCCCTGGGCTTTTCTTTGTTGGTGTTCAGTGCCTGCCCTTAAGCACAGATTTCAGGACCTGGCAAAACTAAAACTTTTGACTGCGCCCAGGGCTGAGATGTCCGGACTGCTCCATGCATTCTGCCCTGTGAAGACAGGGCTTTCCCACCTGCCTCCAAGAGTGCTTGCCTGCTCTTCCGCTTCTGTTCTAGAGTCCCTTGGGGACAAGATAAAGAGCGTGAGTGGAGTTGGTGAATATTAGAGAAACAGAGTGCTCCTTTGGGTCTGGGAGGAGCCATTAATCCTGCAGAGGAGCCTCTACAGCGTCCAATGCCCTGGCATTTCAAGAGAGACACAAGCCCCTCTGAGGGCACAACCAATTAGGAATACAAAATTTCTGCTTTTCATTTCTTCTCACATCTAGCTCCTCACCTAGATCCCGCTCAGTTTGTTTGCCATGTGGCACGTGATCTAAACCCAGGCCTCTCAGACACAGCTGACCGAGCAATTCCTTATTGGCCAGGAAGCCACCCCTATAAATAATTCCTCTTCTCATAGCCTAAGGTGATTAATTGCATTTCTGTTTTTTTAAAAAAAAAATTGAATTGCTAGCTGAACAAAAATGATCCATATTTTGGCCCTGTAGGTAGAGTGTATCTGTAAAAGAATTTTGTGTTTTCTAAGGAGCCAAGGCTAGTAAGGTTGATAAACATTCAGCCGTGTAATGCAGAGTTGGCCTTCCTCCCAGCCCCCCAGTGCTGATGGGCTCTGAATTCGTTTCTAGAAAGGGCAGACTGAGGCACTGAGAAGAGGTTTGTTTGGTCCTGAGCGCCAGCATCTTTTATTCACTCAGTCCACTCCAGGTGGGAGCCCTGGTGCTCCACAGAAACAAGACACACCCGGTCCTGCCTGTGGACTTGACAGTCTGCAGGGGGAGACAGACCAAGAATAAGTGATTTGGAATGAGATGGGTATTACAAAGAACAGGTGCCGGGGCTGTGGCCGTGTGTCACAGGGCAGCTGAGCCTACCAAGGGAGGGCGAGGAAGGATGCCCAGAGAGGGTGATGCTCATGTGGAGATCTCAAGGTTGACTAGGAGTTGGCTAGGTCAAGGGAGATGAGGGGAGGGGGCATTCTGGCAAGGAGAAGCGTGTGTCCGAGGCTCTGAGGTGGTAAAGAGCCAAGCTCTCTGGGAACTGAGAGAAGTCCAGTTTGCTGGAGGGTGGACAGTGAGGGGAGAGCAGCCTTCGGAGACAGACAGTGGAACAGAGCCTGGGCTTTGGGGATGCGGTGTGCCTTTCTCCTCTCTCTGCTGCGGGCAGTGGGCGGGGTTGGTGTTAGCATGGGCGACTGACCGAGCGGGCAAGCGAGCACCTGCTGCTGTGCTGGAACCTCGTTGCTGGGATGCTTGTCTGTTTCCTTCTGGCTCAGAGCTCAGACCTCACTTCTGTTGGCCTCTGAGGAAAAGGAGGGCTAGTTGCTGGTGTGTGGTAGATGCTCAGTAAACGTGTTTTCAGTTGCTGCGTTTGCTGAGAGGACTGTTTCTTCTGTCTTTTTTTTTTTGCTTCTTCAGAGTAGATAAGGATGAGGATGACCTGGAGGAAGAACATGTAACTAAGGTAAGACGCTGTGTCCTGGGATTCTCTTGTGATTTGTCCCGAGTCCAGGGCTCCATCCCCGGGAGAATGCAAGAGTCCCTCTGGCTGCTTCTCATCCTCTCGTCGATGAAGAGCCTCCAACTCACTGACTCTGTGGCTCTGCAGACCCAGACCTTGCTGTCAGGTGCTCACTTGGCGGGTTGGGCTGGGCCCCCGGGAGACCTCTCTGGGGGGCGATGCCTGGGCTTATGTGCCCCAGGGCATCGAGGAGCAGCCATTCTGGGCCAAGGACTGATGGTTTCTCCTCCACTGGGGCGTGGAAGGTGAGGGGCAGGCCAGAGCAGGAGCACTCTGCCCTCTGGACCTCTGATGGCATGTCCCTGTCTTCCTTTGCCTGTGTTTTCACTTTTTGGAGTGCTGTGAGGTACCTGTGGTTCTGGCACCTCTCACATTTAAAAACATTTGGTTTCATTTATGTAAGACTTTTGTTCTCTCTGTTGAAATTAAGATTCCCCCCTCCATTTGTTTCTTTTCCCCTCCTCTTGTAAACTGTAGAGGAGTACAGAGAGACAGAGAGTTCAGCTAGACGCCTCCCGCCCCACTACCCGCCCGTCTTCCATGTCTTTGGGAGACGTGTGTGGAACCCCCCTGCCCCCGCACGCTCCTTAGAGTGTTGAGAATCTTTTCCATCTCAAGAGTCACCGCTGAGGGGAAGCGCCTTTCCTGAGATGATCGAGCCCTCCCTGCAGGGGGGTTGGAGACTGAGGGTGCCTCTGGGGAGGAGCCCCATCTTGTGGGTGTTCTCCTGCACGTCTGGTGCTGAGGGTGGGGCAGGGACTCCCTTGGCCCTGCATTGGCTGAGATCTGCTATGGGATGGAGCCACCTTGCTTTAGGTTTGAGTATTTGTGGCCACTCTCCCTGTTCTGAGCCCCTAGGCCCTGGCGTTTCTTGCCTTGCAGAGAGTATTTGGAGATGCTACAGTCTCCTGAGATCCCTCTTATCCTCTGAGCAGATTTATTACTGTAGTCGGACGCACTCCCAGCTGGCCCAGTTTGTGCACGAGGTGCAGAAGAGCCCCTTTGGTAAGGACACCCGGCTCGTCTCCCTCGGCTCTCGGCAGGTAAACGGGGTGTGTCAGCCCAGGTGTGTGCTGCTCCCTTCCCTCGGCCTCTGCCTTCCTCCTGCAGGCACAGGGACATGATGGGAGGTCAGCCCCTTCCCTGGCCTTGCCGGTCCTTGGAAGGGAACAAAGAGGAGGGCTGGGCTGGGCAGGCCCGGGGGCTCACTGTATGGCATTTAGCCAGCACTGTTTCTTTGCCTTTTTACCTCCTCTGTCTTGTAGAACCTTTGTGTAAACGAAGACGTGAGACACCTGGGCTCTGTGCAGCTCATCAACGACCGTTGCGTGGAGATGCAGAGAAACAAGCACGGTAGCACCCACCCTGAGCTGTGGAGAGCCTTGGGGACCGTTGCGTAGCCTCGGGCAGTGCTGGGAAAGAGTGGGTGGCAGGGACACAGGAACTAAAGACATGTCTTCAGTGGAAATGAAGGCAGAGCAGACCCCTGGTTCCTGCCGAAAGACGCCCTCCTGGGCAAAGGCGTCTTGTTTCCTGGGTCACTGTCTTGTCCAAAACCCTGGCTTTGAGATGATTTTTTAGGCTTTTTCTAGAGGACACAAAGTGAAATACCAGCATGTTGTGATGAGACCCTAATAAGCAGTACTTGGAAAGGTTTTGCAGCCCCCGGCCCATGGAGTCTTGACATTACACACCTGCTCCTGGCCCCATAGACAGTTACCATTCTCTCTGCCTTTGCTGCCTCCCCGCCCCGCCCCGCTTGTGCCCCCCTCAGAGAGGAAGAGCGAAGCTGAGGAAGAGAAGCCCAAGAAGAGAAGGCAGGAGCCACGGGCCACTTGCCCCTTCTACAACTACGAGCAGCTGCAGCTCCTCCGGGACGAGGTGCTGGTGGAGGTGAAGGACATTGAGCAGTTGGTGACCCTGGGGAAGGAAGCTCACGCCTGTCCCTATTACGGGAGCCGGTTCGCCATTCCAGCAGCCCAGGTGAAGACCTGGAGGGTTGGGCAGTAGCTCTTGGCTCTGACTGCAGACTGGGCCACAGGGAATTCGTCGCTCCTCTTTCAATTCAGGAGGATGCCATCAGCTGTGGTTGGACTGACCGACGCACGGCGTGCAGATGACACGTAACCACTCTCCTAGTACAGAGGGTGGGAGGAAGCTCCAGGTCCCTGGCCCTGGGCTGCAGGGACAGTTGGCATTATTGAGGGACAGCAGATTAGAGCCAGGAAGGAACGTGCATTCCTAGTGAAACCACGGGAGGGGATGCCAGGGCAGAAACTGAGGAATGCGGTAAGGGAGCTACAGGACGTGGCTCTGTTTCCAAATGGCCTCTCAGAGTGACTGTCCAGCCGCACCTACCTGTGGCGTACGAGAATACCATCTTCTCTAGACTTCCCATATTGAGTGCTATCTTGAAACAGAAAGAAAAACTGCTAATTTGACAGGTCAAAAATGGTATCATTGTTATTTGGTGGGTATGATTTCACTGTTTGCTTGCTACTTCCTTAATTTGAGTGACTTTTGGAAGTAGAATATCATTCGTGGAGAATTCTGTATAATCAAGAAAAGATTTAAGTAGATTTTAAAAGGTGCAGGGAACTATGTTAGTAATAACATTTACACGGCATTAAATGCTCGTCAGTCTGTTACCTTGAACCCTGTGGGGGTGCTCCCAGGGGAACTCCGGAGCCCTCCCAGTCTCGCCGCCGTCTCACGCCCTTCCCCGGTCTGCTTGCCACAGTGCCAGATCAGTGCTGCCGACACTTGTGTGCAGATATAGGAGATATCCTGGAATTCTTATGATCTTGACTCTGTGAGGCACTTTCACCTCATTTTTGCTCTTAGGGGATCCCGCTGAAATAGCTAAGGCGGGGATTCTCCGTATTTTACACGCGGGGACCCTGGGGCCCTGAAAGGGGACATGATTTATCTGTTTTCTCACAGCAAGTGAGTGATGGAGCCAGTATGAAAACCTGGGCCTGAAGGTTCCACTTTTCTGGATTTTCACTTCATCAGTATTTTAACTGGAAAATTGTCTTAACAATGTAGCACCTAAAAAATTTACAGTGCTTTTATTTTTGTTACCCTGACCTCCACTCCTTAACCCTCATTTGAGATAGAGTTTATCAAGCCCATTTTGCAGATGAGGAAACCAAGGCTCAGAGTGGTTAAGTGACTTTCTCAGAGTCATACAGCTGGGAAGTGGCAGTTCCAGGGCTGCTTTCTGGTATGCCAGTGGTTTTCACAGTGTTTTGAGGAAGCTTGGGTGGCTCAGGGGCTACCTTGGGGGCATGGGTGAGGCTCAGCAGCAGGGCTTCCACTCTCATCCCCACTCCCACCCTTGGTTCAGTCAGAAGTCAGATTGGCTCCTCTTTTGTCTGTTTCATATATTTGATGTTCCACAGTAAACTGAGGGAAGGGTCTCTTGCTAAAAGCACATTGCTGTGTTACAGCTTCTCTCTTGAAGGTCCCTACACGTGTTCTGGGCAGAAAGTGAAACTGTTCACACCAGAAACTTAGAGTAGGCTGGGCAAGCCTGCTGCGGGAGGGAGTCCTGGCCCTGCTCAGGCAGCTGCCATCTCCTCCTGCCAGCTGGTGGTGCTGCCCTACCAGATGCTGTTGCACGCGGCCACCCGGCAGGCCGCAGGGATCCGGCTGCAGGGCCAGGTGGTGGTCATCGACGAGGCACACAACCTGATCGACACCATCACAGGCATCCACAGTGCGGAGGTCAGCGGCTCGCAGGTGGGTCGGCCTCTTCCTATCTGGGCCAGGGCCTGTCATGGGGCAGAGAGACCCAGAATTCCCCCAGAGGTGGGGCTGGGTAGAGGATGCACCGAGTCAAGGCAGTGGCCTCGTCAGAGGCTGACGCTGGCTTTCCAGCAGATCTTAGAACTATGGGGACCCAGCTTAGGCAAGGTGGCATGTTTCTTTGCTCTTCACTAGCCTGTGTCTTCTTGAGTCCCTCCAGCCCAGGATGCTACCAGTTAGTTCTCCATAACCCAGGATGATGGGATGAGAGAAGCAGGGGTCCTCATGTGGTTGGATGTTGTTATTAATATTGTCTTGAGGGATGCTCAAGATTTCTGAAAGCACTATTTTATTAGCTATTATGTGCCATCCACCACACGAGGCATCTCTAATCTTCATGCTGACTCTACATTGGGCTGCTGTTTCTGTTTTACATTGAGAACTCAGAGATTCAGAGAGATCTAAGCAGAATGCCTAAGGGCACACAGCTACTAAGTGTGGAGCTGGAATTTGACATTGATTTCTGACCCTGCAGCCCACATGATATCCGATCACTTCAACTGACCAACACCTGGGTTGACCTTAGGCCAGGATGTGATGGTTACTTTGAACCATCACTCTTCATAGAGAACACATCTTTTCCTAGCCCAGTAAAAACGAGCAGAGAGATTCATCTTGCTTTTTCCCCTGACCCACAGAGGACACTGTAGCAGAACTTACTTTCCCCTGTCTCAGCTCCCACCAGCCTAAGGGGCTTTGAACACATACCTTTTGTCTGTACCCAGCCCCACTTTTCACCTTGATTGCCTCCTGTGTGTCCTGGGTTGGCATTTTCTAGGCATAATATAAGATGTCTCTGGCATAGCCCTAGGCTGCTTGCCCAGAGCCTGGTCTACCTTCACACCCATTCTCTGTTCTCTCCCCAGCTCTGCCAGGCCCATTCCCAGTTGCTCCAATATATGGAACGATACGGGTGAGAGCCTGCCTCCTGAGAGGGAAGGGGAAATCCCGCTCTGCCTTGGTGCCCTGAGTCAGCCTCCGAGCGGACACACTTGGGTTGCCGCCTCTGACCAGGCTCGGTGCAGGGCTGACCAATGCGCTCTCCACCTTCTGGTTCATCGTGGCATGTACCTGCCGTGGGCTGAGGATGCTTGGGACAGGACAGCCGGCTGTGAAGGCCTGGGGCAATAGCCAGCCTTTTCTGTGGGTCTCGTGACCCAGTTTGAGAGACATCAGACAGAAAGGCCTCAGCTTGGGGCACTCGGAAGGGAAGTTGCTGTTGGCATCCCACCACTTGCCATCTGTTGGTTTTTCCTCAGGAGGCGTTTGAAGGCCAAGAACCTGATGTACATCAAGCAGATCCTGTATCTGCTGGAGAAGTTTGTGACCGTGCTGGGTGGTGAGCACCGTCCTGCCTGGAGCCCCTACCTGCTGAGCCTACCCCTCGGGGCACCTGGGTTTCCTGTGTCTCAGGAATTGTCTTGGCCATTGATCTAGAAAATTCTTCTTAGGGCTTAGTTGAATTGTCTGAACTTAGATCTTTTTTTTAGAATCCTAGTTTATTTACCACTGTTCTGAATCCTTTTTATTTTGCCAGATGCTACTGCACAGGTGGTGGTAGTAATAATAGTAGGAATGTGTGACATTTTATCTAGCAGTGCAGTCCTCTGGTGTGCTCCTCTGAGGATGGCAGCACTCATTGATAGACCAGTCAGCTAAAGCTTGGAGCAGAGACCTGACCTGCCTGTGGTTCATGAGCCACAAGAGGGACTAGACTCTTGCAGCTCCGGACCCCATACTTGCATTATCCTGTGCCACATACCCTTTCCTTTACCGTACAGCAGTCCCTTTAAAGCTTTCATAGAGGCCAGCAGGGAATTTTTCTGGAGGAATTTTGTCTCACATTGGTCCTCTTCACTTCCATCTCTGCCTTGCCACTGGTCACCATACAACCTGGGCATGTCCTGCCTGCACCTGCATAAAGTGGGGTGGTCACTGCCCTGCCTCCTTAGAGGATGTATGAGAAGAATGAAATCACAAGGCTATAGGCTCCACATGCAAACCTGTGGGTTAGATTTTGGGGCTCCCTGAATTTCCTGTCCTCCCACTGGGTTCTTTGGCAAAGATCTATTCAAAGGTGAATGCTCTTATTTGATGAGTACAGTGTGGAGTGTGAGAAGGTGGTGGTTCTCTAGGGGACCACCATCCTGACCTGTTTGAATTCTCTTTTTTAGGGAACATTAAGCAAAATCCCCACAGCCAGCGCCTCTCGCAGACAGGTGAGAGGGCTGCCTTCAGAAGCCCAGAGCTGGCTTGAGCCGGTTCTGAGCTTCCCTTGGGGACCTGCATGCCATGGTCTTCATAGCAAGGACTCCAGCCTTTCGTTTGTGTACCCTTAGGGACAGAGCTGAAGACCATCAATGACTTTCTCTTTCTGAGCCAGATCGACAACATCAACCTGTTCAAGGTAGAGGTTTTCACCTTTCTCTGTTAGCCATCACGTTCCCTTCTGATCACCACCTGCGGACAGATGCTATGTCAAGACTAGGGAAGGAATAAAAAGTAATTCCTCCTGTCCTCAGACAGTCTAGAGGTCCCGGGATCCACAGCATGGATGTATGTAGTTATTTCACCTTTAAACACAGCAACGTGTCAGCAAGAAAAAAGTAGTCCATCTAGGTTGAAGGGTCGTAGGAATTGGGGAGAGAAGGTCCCTTTCTTTGTACCCAACAAGTACAGATAGAGACCCCCCAGGTCCTCCTCAAGACTCCATCTCTGCCGGCACAGTCTTCCCCCTGGGCTTGTGGACAGAGCAGGAAGTTGGTTTTGTGAGCATGACCCTGCTGTGAGGCTGAGGTGGGCCCTTCTCATGACTGCAGCCTTAGCTCTTTGCTTGCTCCAGGCCTATGTATTCGGTGCTCTCCCAGATGGGGGACAGCCACTGTGGCTTGACTCAACCCTAGTGAATCTAGTTTACTAATGATACTGAGCGCTCATTGTGTTCAAGGCAGTGCGGCAGGTTCTGTGACTAAGGTAGGATGTCCCATCACCATTCTAAAGCGAAGGAGCCCGCGGCTCGGCGAGGTCACCTCAGGAAGACGATGCACACAGGCCACACACGAGGGGGCCAGCGTGTGCACCCAGCTGTGGGGACTGGAGACCTGCTTTCTTTCCATCCTGCCCTGCCTTTTTTCTTCAAACCAGCTTGCCCCAATTCACTCCTCTTGGTCCCGTCACTGCCATTCCGTATGAGATGTGCTCGCAGTCTGAGTTGTCTGATTCCTCTCCCCCTCTGTGTCCTGCATGCATGCAGTGGCCAGGCCCACAGCCTGACAGAGCTCTTGAATTCACCCCCCGTTAATTCCCACAGCTCCTACTTCACTGCAGGCTTCACTACTTTTTCCTCTTGCCTCCTTTCTGGTGTCCTGATTTCATTCTTTTTCGCTTCTAATGTCTTTTACGAACTACACTCTAGCGAGTCTTAATTGAAGGATATCACTCTTTTCAGAAATCTTTAAAGTCTCCAAACTCATTGTCTTGCATATGAAGCTCTGCAGGTTGTGCACACTAACTAAACTACTCCACATGACCCCGAACGAGCCCCGAGCTTTACCTCCATTGTGCTTTGCTCATAGGACTTTTTTAAACGAATTCTTAATCCTTCAAGGTCCAGTTTAGGTGCTGTCACGTTGAAGGAAAGCAGAGGGGACGTAACCGTCACCTTTAGAGAGGGTCAGAGCCATGCACACATGGTTATGAGGAGGCCGTGTCCATGTGGCTTGGCAGAGTCCATCTCGTAGGAGAAGCACCGTGTTGTGCGTGGGGACAGTGGGAGAAGAGTGACCTCAGGAAGGAGGTTGACATGGTTGTCCACAAGGAGGCTTTGGGCTCCTCAGGATGTGGCGGTGAATCATGCTTCTTGGGGTTTTGGAAGGGGGTTGTCTTTTTTTCCAGCTTGATTAATGTTTACGAGTGCCCGCAGCTGGGTTTGGTTTTGCAGGTGCAGCGATACTGTGAGAAGAGCATGGTCAGCAGAAAGGTACCTACTCCCCTTTCGGAGCCTGGGAGGAATCCAGCAGCCCTGCTTGCTGCCCTCACAGTGCCTTTCTCTCTCCTGCCCTTTGGAAATTCCAGAGTCACCTTTGTTTCCATTCTCCTTATAGTTGAGCAGCTTTGCTGGGGTGGGGAGGGAGTGCCAGGATGCCTGGTGGTGGGGGTAAGCTGTGGGCTGTCTGGGGTCCGGCTTTAGACTAGAAGCCTCTAGTCCATCGTACCCTCCCTCTCGCTGCTGCTGCCCTCATTCCTCTCCATTGCTCTCTCATCTCTGTCCCAGCTCTTTGGCTTCACAGAAAAGTATGGAGCAGTCCTCGCACCCTCCAGGGAGCAACCCAGACTGGCTGGGTTCCAACAGTTCCTGCAGAGCCTGCAGCCTGAAGTGACAAAGAGTGAGTCAGGAGGGTGAGAGACTGGGCTGCAGGCCCTGGGCGAGAACATTCCTTCCTCACACATGGACTCATCTCCCTGCAGAATGGCTTTAGTGCAACTGCGGGGAGGCCCTCCCCCTCGTCCGTGGTCTCAGACCCTCTTCGTCCTTCTGTTCTGTGCAGCTCCTGCAGCCCCTGTAGAGGAGGGGGAGGCCAGGGTACTGCGGCCTTCTTCCCCACTGATGCACATCGAAGGCTTCCTTGCAGCTCTCACCACTGCCAACCAGGACGGCAGGGTCATCCTGAGCCGCCAAGGTAACCCAGGAAGGAGCTGGCCTGGAGCCGGGGAGCCAGAGTGGGAAAGGTTCTTTACTTCTATCCTGGCACCTCCCTGGGTTAGGATGAAGAAGCAGGGTGGTGATAACTGGCCTTCTGTGACCTGGGCGGGAGCCGGAGGTGGCAAGGACGGATGCGGGTCGTCTTGGGCAAGGTTACAAGAGAAGCCATGTAGCTGGTGGTTGAGGCTAAGTGGGGTTTGGTTTGAGTCTTGGTTCTATCACCTGCAAGCTACATGACTTGGACCAGTTTTATCTCTCTGAACCTCAGACTCCTTGTGTGAAAAGGAAGATAATAGTGCTGTCTACCTCAGGGTGGTCCTAGAGGACATTGTCCTGGGATCTGATTTAAAGAGAAAGTGATATCTCTTATGCCTTCTGATGGTCCCAGCTGGAGATCCCCTTTGCCTCAGACTGATAGAAGTCTTTGTTGGGCCAGCATCTGCCCCCTTCTCATGTAACCATCTCTTCTCTGTCTTTTTTTCAGGCAGCCTCAGTCAGAGCAGCCTCAAATTCTTGCTCCTGAATCCAGCTGTGCCGTTTGCCCAGGTGGTGAAGGAATGCCGGGCCGTGGTCATTGCAGGAGGTACCATGCAGCCGGTAAGGTGCCAGACCCAGCCTCTTGCTCCCCAGGTACTGGGATGGGACAGGGACGGGGGATGCAGCGTCAGGCTTCTTCCCCATTCCTTGGGTCCCCAAGCCAGAAAGAGGTCGGCTTGAGTGGGCCAAGCAGCAGCCACTAGGTGGCATTGCTCTACTGTCTCACTGCCCAGGCCCTTTGGCCCGGGTCGGGGCGGTCAGAGGTCACTGCTGCTGCTCTGGCATTTCTGTAGCCACAGGAGCACACTGCTCCCTTAGAAAGCCATTCTGGAATTTCAGACCCTCATTTCGGTGCCTCAGTGCCCTTTCCTTCCTGTACCCACCATAGATACAACCTTCTCTCTCTTTTATAAATTTAAGTTTTAATATATTGTGTTTAGAAAAGTATTATATTTTCATTGTAGAAAGCAGAGACAGGCAAAAACGGGAAAAACAAAAGATCAGAATTCTGCCAACAAAAGATTGATTTTGGTGTATATTATAATAGTCTTTGTATGCATAATTTTTACAAATATACATGCCATATTTTTAAATTTTATTTATTTATTTATTTTTAAAGATTGGCACCTGAGCTAACATCTGTTGCCAGTCTTCTTTTTTTCCCCCTTCTTCTTCTCCCCAAAGCCCCCCAGTACATAGTTATATATTCTAGCTGAAGGTCCTTCTAGTTGTGGCATGTGGGACGCCACCTCAGTGTTGCCTGATGAGCTGTGCCATGTCCGCGCCCAGGATCCAAACCCGCGAAACCCTGGACCACTGAAGTGGAGTGCACAAACTTAATCCCTCAGCTACAGGGCCAGGCCCACATGCTGTATTTTAAAAGCAAAAATGTGGTACTGTGTCTACATGCTGCTGTTATAATTTGCTTTTCTCACTCAGCAACAAAACGATGTAAACATTTTTCCTCATCAGCAAATACGCATCTATTCCGCCATACTCTGGCTGTACTTGGTTGCATTACATGAATATATTGTATTTTAAATAACCACTCTTCTTCGGTTAGATATTTAGGCGATTTCCAGTTTTTTTGTTTTAAACAATAGAGTGGTAGCTACAGCTACATCTCAGCACGGTGGTTATTTCTTTGGGATGCATCCTAGAACAGGACTTACTGGACAAAAAGCTCTTCAACGTCCTCACGCAGGCAGTGGTTCCCAACCTCAGCTGCCTGTTAGAGTTGCCCCTGTAGCTTTATTGTTTTTCCATTTTTCTTTCTTGTGTATAGACTCATAGATTTCTCTTCATTTGTGTATTAAAATCAATTATAGTCATTGTTGCCTTTGACACTCACATTGTCTCAAACTTCCTTTTGCCATGGCCCATTAGTCTTGGAATGCTTTCTTGCGTTCTGGAACAACAGAGTTTCCCAGGTTCGCCTGAAACTTCCCTTGCCCCAGGTCTGGACTCGTTCATTTCTCTGAGGTGCCCTGGTTTCTTTGAATGGGGATTAGGATTTAGAAACCAACATCTGGGTGCTGGGGTGTTGATGGTGCTCCTCGGTTATCATTATTTAGAGGCTGTTTCAGTAGACAGACCTAGGAAATATGTTTTCAAAGATCCTGAGTCCATATTGATATTTCTGAATCAAAACCAATCAGTAAATTTATTTGACCTTATATTGTATCTCTTTTCTCTTAAGCTGGACATTTGGTTTCTTATTATGTTAACATAATTGCTTATTTTCTCTATCCCACAGTATACTTAAAATAGTTTAAAAATTATAATACCAATATGTGTTACTTCTAACAGTAAAACTACTGATTGAAGTTTCATTTCTTTGCATGTATCTTTTGCCCTTAAAGGCTGTCCCACTGAGGATGAATGGTCACTCAGCATATGAAGTCACTTGAAGTCAAGCTTTTCTCTGTGAGCTAATGTTGTGGATTTGACAGATAGCTAGGCTTTCTTTGTTTCAGCTGTGAATTTTAGAGTTTGTCTTTATTTTTGTCTTAATTATATTTTTTAAAAATGTAAACATCTATATGGTTCAAAAGTCGCAACTGTATAAAACGATATATTCAGCAGTTCTCACTTCCATCCCTCTCCAACCTGTTCCCTATCCTCATAGGTAATCATTTTTATTAGCTACTGGTCTGTGCTTCCAGTGTTTTGTTTTATTCTTTTGCAAAAATAAATATATGAACTTATCTTTTTTATTTTTCTTTTGACTTACATAAAGGTACCACAGTCAGTTTTATATATCAGTATGTTCTGGTGGTGGCGCCCCATCAGTACACAGGGACAGTGTGCATCCTTTTGCTGGCTGCATCCTCCATTGGGCGGAGGCAGCATAGCTCCCTCAACCAGTCCCCTCATGAAAGGCAGCCTTGCTGTCACAAGTGACTTCACGAGAACTGTCCTCATGCATGTTATTTGGCGTGTGGAGCTGTGTCTTCAGGGGAGATGCCTAGATATGGGATTGCCTGGTTAAAAAGTGAAAACATACCTAATTTGTTAAACATTGTCAAATTCCAGCTGGAGTTGTACCATCCTGTGTCCCCCAGCAATGCGTGGGAACCTGTTTCTCCCGAGTGGTCAGACTTTGGGATTTTTGCCAATTTGATAGGTGAAAAACGTGGAGCTCTTTAAAAATACAATTACATATGTCTTCCCCCTAGAGATTCTTATTCAATAGTTTGGGCTGGGGCCTAGCCATGTGTCTTTTAAAAAATATTCCTATTGGTGGTTTTGTTGCATAGCCAGGATTGAGAACTACTGTGCCAAATTTGCCAAAGTTACTGTGCTATTCCAAGTAGTTTAAATGAGACTGCCAACCCTGGGTATCATTAAATTGTTTTTTCTCTTTTTGCTTTCCTTTTCACCTCTTTTTTCTGTTTTTATGTGCTCGCTGCCTCAAAACCCAGACTTCTGTCTTCTCCAGATGGTTTCCTCCTCCCTCCCTGCTCAGGCCTGAGGTCCCTGTCCTGGGCCTCAGGAAGATCACGGAGCCTTGATGTTGTGGTCTGCAGGTGTCCGACTTTCGGGAGCAGCTGCTGGCATGTGCTGGGGTGGACGCTGAGCGAGTGGTGGAGTTTTCCTGTGGTGAGGATTCATGACCAGGGTGGAATGGGCCACGTAGTCACATTATGGCTCCTTGTTGTCATGGTTTAAGCATACCTGTTATCAGGCCCAGGAGGCTGAGGAGACCACAAGGATCGCTTCATCCTTTGCAGGCTTTTTCATGAGTGCACTGTCCCCATGCTCTCATGCTCTGTGTCCCCTCTGTCTACCTGGGAGAGGTCTGCGCATCGCCCAGTTTTATTGTGGGAACGGGATGAGTGGGTGAGTGTTAGGCATTGCTGGTCCTCGTCTGGAAGACAAAGGTTGAGGAATGCTCTTTCTGGACTCTGCCTTGCAGAACAGTCTGCACCTCCAGTTTTCAGCCCTCTCTGCATCTCACCAGGTCACGTGATCCCTCCAGACAATATCCTCCCCCTTGTCGTCTGCAGCGGGCCTTCCAACCAGCAGCTGGAATTCACCTACCAGCAGAGAGAGCTGCCTCAGATGGTCAGTACCAGCCAGTTTGCCTTACCACAGCCTTTGCTAGGGCAGGAGAGAGGTCTCTGGGGTGAGGGGCACTCTGGCCAATCCAGAGTGTTCAGGCCTTGGGGACATTAGTGCTGGGAAATTATCAAGGAAGATCTGAGCTTCCCCCACCCCTTACCCCTTAGGCTGCTAAATAAGTTTTCTCAAAACCTCCCGTCATCCCTTTGAGATGAGACTGTTGAGAAAGCTGCTCATTTCCTTTGGTTCTCTTGCCATTTGGTTATAGTGGCTCCTGCCTTGGGCAGGGATGCAGGTGTTGGGGGCACATTGCTAGTGGCATACCTGGGGTTTTCAGTGCCCAGTTTGTCACAGATGGTGCTTAATCCCCCGTTGCCCACCTGGACATTGGGAGTTGGAGAAGGGCAGACTCTGGCATACCAAAGCAGGTCTTAGCTCTGGTGTGCCCGCGCCGTGACGTGTGTCCTGGTGCTGCCAGTTAACGGGAGCGGTGGTTGGGTGTGTTGGGTAGGGAGAGCGGCACATTCCAGGCTCTGGTTCCCACTTGGAGGAGCCACCCGGCCATAGTCTCCTCCCTGACTGCTCTCACCTGGCGGTCTCTGTACTTGCTTTCTGAGTCCCAAGGTTAGGAAGCCTTTCTTCGGTGTGGCTTCAGGAGTGGCTCCATGGAGGACTCCTTGTCTTCCTTCCTTAGATGACTGAAACAGGTCGCATTCTCTGTAACCTGTGCAACGTGGTCCCTGGAGGGGTGGTCTGTTTCTTCCCCTCCTATGAGTACCAACGCCAGGTCCATGCCCACTGGGACAAGAGTGGCCTGCTGGCCCGCCTGGCTGTCAGGAAAAAGGTGAGTGACCCCTCAGCTGATCCTCTCACTTGTGAGGACAGTGGCACTGAGTTCCTCCTAGGACTTCCTCTGCACTTCAAACCAGATGGTTAGGCCTCACCTCCGGGGCTTCTGCTAGCTCCTTACCCCGCCACTGCCAATCCCTGATCACTGCCCAGAGCACTCCCCATAGCCCCTGACCCGTATGGTTCTCCAGTCCCAGGCTGGACCTGAGACCCAGGCATTCTGGGATCCTTTTCTGGGAGACATTATCTGTTTACCTTCAGATATTTCAAGAACCCAAGAGAGCAAACCAGGTGGAACAGGTGCTGCTGGAGTATTCCAAGTGCATTCAGGTATGAGGTGTCACTGAGGCCTAGGGTCCAGAGAACATGTGGGGCTGGCGGTATCCTGGCTTCGGCTCTACAACTCAAGCTGGTATGTCCCACAGTGCTGTGGCCAGGTGGGAGGCACCATGACAGGGGCCCTGCTTCTCTCTGTGGTCGGAGGAAAGATGAGTGAAGGCATCAACTTCTCTGACAACCTTGGCCGGTAAGTAGTGGGCCTCTCATCTCCAGGGGCTCTGACACCTGACCACTCCTCACTCCAGGCAGCTGGGCCCCTACCTGCAGCCCAGTGCCACTGGGTCTGCACCCAGGCTGACTGCCCAGGCCAGCCAGCTGCATGGGGAAGTGTTTGGGCAACTCTGGACTTGGCTCTTTGAGACCAGGTGCAAAATTGGGCAGACTGTAACTTTATCAGGACTCAATTCATTGGTGTGGACTGGATCTCTTAGCTGAAAAAGCCCTCTCCAGGTCATAGGTTTAGGGTAGGCAGGGGGAGGTAGAGCCACCCAGCACAGCTTGAGGGGGCTGAAGGAGCAGTAGACATAGCAGTTGATGACATGGATAAAGTCCGGATCCTTCCCCTGGCTCTTGAGAACCCGCTGAGGGCCTGACCGCCCACAGGCCATCGGCTCATGTGTGCCCCCACCCTAGGTGTGTGGTTATGGTGGGCATGCCCTACCCCAACATCAAGTCTCCAGAACTACAGGAGAAGATGGCCTACCTGGATCAGACTCTTGTGAGTACCTCCAGTATTGGAGAGGATGGGGAGGAAGAGTTCTGTCGCCCCTAGGGCTGCGACACCAAGGCTGGTCAGCTATGACTTCCCCACTGCCCCTTGATGTGTGCCGATGTTTCCTGTTTGCTCCAGAGGGATGGGATGCACCTCCATACCCTCCTGTGCTTCTTCATGACATCATCCATTATGTCAGCTGCTGGCATTGTGCCCATGAAGCCTATTGGTCTTTCTCCAAAGCCTGGCTGTGTCATTTTCTCAGAGGGAAGACTAGGCAGGAGGCGAGAAAATATTCTGATAGGTCATTTCCTTTGTTCTTCCCAGCCCAGAACCCCAGGTCAGGTGCCCCCAGGGAAGGCTTTGGTGGAGAATCTGTGTATGAAGGCTGTCAACCAGTCTATAGGTAAGCCTGGGACTGTTCCTGCTATCAAGGCAGATAGCTGGGGATGGATGATTGGAGAATGAGGTGACAGGAACGAGGTATGTTACCTGCCGTCTCTCCAGTCTGAGGAAGAGGAGGGGACACAGTAGAAATGTACTGTGGGGGAGGCAGGTTGAACTCAGAGCCCCAGCCTCTCTTCCATCCAGGCAGGGCCATCAGGCACCAGAAGGACTTTGCCAGCATAGTGCTCCTGGACCAGCGGTATGCCCGCCCACCTATCCTGGCAAAGCTGCCAGCCTGGATCCGAGACCGTGTGGAGATCAAAACCACCTTTGGCCCCGCCATTGCTGCTATGCGGAAGGTCAGTCCCGCCGTTCTCGTCCCCTGAGGGCCCTCCGCCCCTGAGAGCTAGTGTCTCACTGTCTTTCCCTGTCTCCCCAGTTTCATCGAGAGAGGTCTGGCCCTTCCTGATGGATGGCTGCACCGCTGCCTGGTTGCCGGGCTCACTCTTCACCCTGCCCATTTGAAATGTTTGTCTTGGGCCTGACCTTGCTTAAGGAGGTGAAACCCAGGTGGAGAATGTCGAGTCTAGACCAGCCCTTTCTGGAATCAGTGTGCTGCCAGGACCCCGGCACAGGTGGAAAAGCCAATAGGAGAAAACAGTGGGTCCTGCTGTCCTTGGGCCCATCCCAGGGCAGTTCCCCACCCCTGGAACGGAATCTTCCCATTCAGCATGGCCAAGTCGAGCTCCCTGCCCTGTTTCCTGACCAGCCTTTGTGGGCAGCGTGGAAGGTGTGGCCTTCCATGGCAGCATCCACTTTCTTAGAGGTGAGGTGGAACAGGCCCATCCTGCCTCTCCCATTTCCCCTCCTCCCTTTCCAGCTAAAAGTAGCTGTTTTAGGCCTTTCACTCTCTCCTCGAAAGTAAGGACGTTCCCCATTTCCAGCCCCCTGCTGTCCATAGGGCGCTCTGCCCAGAGGTTTCTGGTCACCTCCCCTACCTGTTTTCTCTACGTCGTCAAGAGCTGGGAAAGAGCCCCGTGCCCTGCGGCCACACCTGCAGCCCTCACTGCTGCAGCGCTGGCCCCAAACTGCCCACAGCATTTTTCTCTCCCTGCCATGGCTTCAGGTCCTCCACGTCGGTGGCACCTCCCTCCCTCTCAACCACGTGAGCAGACTCCAAGACACCTCCTCCCTTGACATCCGCAGTTGTGCCAAGGGCCATTAGGCTCTCAGCATGACTATTTTTAGAGACTTCGTGTCTGTCAGTGAGACATTTCTCCTCTGTGAAAGTATCCCTCCCTCCATCTGCAATAGCTGCCCCTGCTGACTGCACCTCTCTGCTCGCCCTGACCCCAGAGAAAGGGGCCTTGGTCCACTGGTCCTCTGCCCCCACTGCCTGCAGCCAGCAGGAATGGGAGAACAGGCTGGCTCGGAGGCAGTGTCTGCGTTCTGCACAGCTGCCGTTCTGTAATGACAAGTGCACTGTTGGTTCACCCTCAGTTCTTGCGTTATGCTTCTTTATTGATTCATGGATTGTTTATCTCAGCGTCTCTTTAGAGGAGAAGAGAGCATGCTGGTGAGGGGGTGGGTAGAGCACAGGCAGAGAGCAAGGGCTCCCCCCGGCCCCTCCCAGCGTGTGGCCTCGGAAGCAGGCCTCCCCGCTTCCTGAAGAAGGTCCAGGCACAGTCTTGGGACAGTCCTCCACATCCCCGTCCCTCCAAGGGCAGCAGGGACTGAGAGCTGCCGGCCGAGGAGCCCATCCCGCTGTTTCCGCGTGAGGGCAATAGCTAAGCCTGAGTTCTGGGGAGGAAGCAGCAGCTGAGGCCTAGGATTCCCAGTCATCCTCGTCCTCCTCTCCTGGTGGCTGCTGTGGGGGAGGCAGAGGCGGGATGGAGTCTGACATTCGGGCAAAGGCTCCACCTGGCCCGTCGCTGGCCCCGGGCGCCGGTCCTTTCCCGGAGATACCTGGGAGGGCAGGGGTGGAGGGTGAGGGACTTGGTTTGGGGCACCAGTTCACCCAGCCCCTAGAGACTTAAAAACAGGGAGAAAAGGTAAAATGCACAGGACACAAAATACCCCAAGACCCCAGCCCTGGCAGGCAGCTGGTGCTCTGCCTCCTACCTTTGCGCCTCATGACCAGCTTGTTAAAGAGATCTGCCATCAGGTCCCCACCTTGGCCCGTTGCTCTCACTGCAGTGGGAAAGCCACGAGTGAGGGACCAAATATGAGATCTGCCCCTGGGGCGACAGCCTCAGGATTCAGTCGCATTTGTCCTCTTGCTGACAACCAACAGACCCCAGCCCTCTCCACAGCCACCATTCACTGCCAGCTCTTGGAGCTTGTCTATCAATCAGTGGATCCAGCTTTGGGGCACTAATGAGAAAATGGTGACATTTGAGTCCCATTGTCACAACCGCCCTGTGAGACCAAGGGGCAAATATGAGCAGCCTCACTGCACAGATGAAGAAACTGGCCCAAGGAGGCTGGGCAGTTGACCTGAGGTCAAGTGGAAAGCCCAGAAGCAGGGCTGCACTCACACTTAGGACTGAGGACTCCAGGGCACTGCTGCTTCATGCCCAGGGTTACAGTGATGCCGGCCTTCAGGATTCATAGCCGACGGGATCTGTAGCCTCAAGAGGCTTACAGGAGCGGGACTGAGCCAGCCCTCCAGGTCCCCTGTCTCTAAGTGGGTCTCAGTCCTGACCACTTCCTTGGACAGCTCCTGGCAGAGTCTAAGCAGGTTCTCTCTCGCACTTCAAGCTGGGTGGGGCTCCGTCTCCTCCCAGCTTAGAGAAGGGAGTTCCACTAAGGAGGCTTCAAACCAGGAAGGAACCATGGCCCAGGCAGGGGAGATAACCACCCAGGGCTTCCAGCAAATGCCCTTGGGAAAGCGGTGGGGCAGGCTGGCTGGGTGCTGGCCTTCTGACACTTGGGGTGGGCAGAGGGCACCCTGCTGGAGTCTGGGATCAGAAGAGAAGGTGGCCCTTTTCTTCAAGCCCTCCCCTGGAGTGGGTCGGGGGTCCCCTCACCTTGTTCCTGTTCCTTCTGTTTCTTCTTCTCCAGCTTGCGCTCCTTGACACTGCGGAGCTTGGCCTTGCCAATGCCCCCAGCCTGGCGGATAGACTCCAGCAGAGTGGCCCGGCCACTGGAGGGCTCAACCACTTCCCTGGGAGCTTCCGGGACTGGAGCTGGGGGTGGAGAAGGGTGTGAGGGAGAAAAGCTGCCCAGGCAGGAGCCTGGCCCAGCCTAAGGGTCTCGGGGGTCCAGGGGCTTCCCCTCAAAAGCCTGGCTGTGAGGAAGGGCTCTTCTTGAAAGAGGAGGCCAGTTGGAGAAGCCAGGCCTTCAGAGACTGTATGGGGCCTGGATGCTGACCACCCACCTGAGCTCAGGAAGCAGTGTGTGCAGGCGCCCCTGGTTCCTCTCCAACCCCACCCTGCAAAGGTGCACCCTGGGAGTTTATCCAGGTGCTGACAATGATGAACTTGACACTTGAGCCAACAGGGGATTTTTGTGCCACCCAGGGCTTATCTAGGTGCAGGAGACAGACTTGCAAATATAATATCAACACTGAAATTCTGCAGTTTAAGGGACACACAGATGTTTTGTTGCTGTAGGTTTCCATTCTTTTAGTAGCCCTCTTCCATTGGTTTAAGTGGGAGTGGGGACCACAGCTCCACCTGTCCAGGCCCCTCCACCCCGGAGATCAGAATTCCAGGGCTCTACAGACAGTTTGAAAACCACTATTGTCTGCACCCAGTGGAGCAAGATTTTGAAATTAGGACTATCCTGAAAATTTATGACCACTTAACAAACCTACGGAAAATTCTTTAGGGATCCAGAAGTTAGAGGCCCCCTCTAAGAGAGCACACCCCAGCCCCCATGCACCAGGTGCTGCTCCTACCTGAGGAACGGACACCACCTCTGCTCTCATCCTCCCTCGTACCTTGGCCCGGAGAGGCCGTGCTCAGGGGTGGGGGTGGGGGTGGGGGTGCGCTGACCAGCACTGCTGGGGCTGGAGGAGGCGGTGGCGGCGGTGGTGGCGGTGGGGGTGCTATTAGCACCCCATCTTCTCGGTCTGGAGCAGAAGTGTGAGAAAGTATGAGGTGCCTAGGGAAGCAAGTGGCTGAGCAGGGGAGTTCCCACTCAACTCCCACTCCCAGCTCTCAGCTCACCTGGCTTGAAAGGCTCGGCAACCTCTGTGTGGAAGGTGGGCAGCTCTGGAATGGTACCAGGGGCAGAGGGGGCAATGCCAGGGCCCAGGTCGGCACTGTACATGAGGTCATCAGCGATGCCTGGCAGGTCAGGCAGGTAGGATGGGACATCGATCTCGGGCACTTGGCCCAGGTCGGGCACGTAAAAGTAGTTCTCTGGAATCTGAAGGATTAGGTAGGGGTATGTGAGCAGACGCTGTAGGGAGCCTCATGCATACCCGGGTGGGAAGAGGGGCAACCCCCTCACCTAGAGAAGACCGGCAAGGCCACACTTCCCCATCCCCCGTTCCCCCCCCCCCCCACCCAAAGCAGCATGTGTCTCTACCTGTTGCTCCAGCTGCTCTCTCTTGCTGATGGACAAAGGGGCATCAAACAGCTTCTCCTCCGTCTCTGCCCCCAGCATCACGTGGGTCTTTGTTACAGCTCCAGCCAGGGGGTCCAGGAAGACATATTTTTTGTACCTACAGAGGTGGGGTGGAGGTCAGGCAATCATCTGTCCTAGGGCCATGGTCCTGACCCACCTTTCCCACCACCAGGAGGCACGATTAGTTTGTTGTGTGGACTCCCAGGCCTTACAAGACAAACTAATCTGTCAGCTCCTGGCTCCCCAGGCTGCAGAATTCTGCTGTACCTGATTCTGATGCCCCCTGGTTCCCCCACTAAGCCAGGCCAGGCCTCCCACCCACCCCTCCACAGCCCTGCCTTCTGGCCATACAGGTTCTCAGTGGTGTTGAAGAGCAGCAAGGAGCTGACGGAGCTGATGTTGCTGGGAAGACCCCCGAGCCCCTCCTCAGCCTCATCCTCAGGCTCCAGCTTCGTGTTCACACACACAGGGAAGTATTTCAGCTTCTCCTGAGGGGGAGAGTGAGGGGTGGGAGGAGGTGACAGAGGGATGGTGGGTTTCAGCACGAGGCCAAAGTGACCTCCACCCCATCCTGGTCAGAATCCTCTTGGGGGACAGAAGACTATGGTGGGCCCTCAGTTCCTCCCCAACATCCAGGGCCACCACTGGTCACTCCCTGCAAGTGTGCACTGTGTGTGTCCATCAGACCTGCAGGGCCCGCTCATCCAGGGGGCGGTGCTTGCTCTGGATCCTGTAGCGGGGGCGTCTCTGCAGGCCAGGGTCTTGGGCCCCTGTGAAGATGGACCCATACTCCTGTAGGCGCTCTGGAGCTGGGTACTTGGCACTGGAGAACACCTGTCAACACAGGGAGGGTCTGAGATCACTTCTTCAGGGGCCTGAGAAGCTCCAGAGAGCTAGGGTTGGGGCTGGGGGGATCCTGGGCAGGAGGAAAGTTTGAGGTGTGGCTGGATAGCAGAGGCAGGGACCTGAGTGTGGAGAGATGGTAGGGAATGGGATTTCTGGGACTACCCACAGCCATGGGGACACAGGGCCACATGTGCTACCTTGATGGCCTTCTTGCTGCCCTTGATCTTCTCAATCTTGGCCTGGGCCAAAGAGACCCTCTCCCCAATGGCCTGCAGCTGGCTCCGGCTGAGCTCTACTCGCTGGGAGATCCTGCCACAGAAAAAGATCACAGGGGCTGGGGGCTTCTCCCCGAGCCCTGCAGCCTCCTGTACCCCTCCTGCTTCTCACAGCAAACCTGCAGAGCCAGGGGTTTGGGCAAGGGCTCTAAAAACAGTGTTACCTGCTTGTCAGGACCGATCTTGGAACTGCCCAGGTGACCTCTAGAAGGATCACCTACCCTGAAGGGTCTAGGAATGAATGGTATGAAGTTCCTTAGAGCGCTGGGTAGGGATGGGCAATACCCTGGCCCCAAGTTAGTGCCTGTACATGCCACCTGAAGGACCTGGTTCCTGCCTCCAGGATTTTGTTTACAGCCTCAAGCAGGGGCAAGCAGAGACAGACTCCTCATGACTTACACGTACGTGTTGACTATGTGTTGACCTACTGACAGATGAGGACACCAGAGTCCACCAAGGCTGAGCGACAGGCAAGGATGAGTCCAAAATCAAGTCTTAGACCTGCTCACGAGGAATTGCCCTGAGACATAATAAATGGTTTGTGTGGGTAAATCCCAAGTCCTCACCATGGTTCTCACGCTTGTGGTCTGGCTGCTTACAAGCTGACACTCCCTCCAGCCTGGATCAGGGTGCTCCAGCGACACCAGCACCTTGCTATTCCCTGAACATGCCAAACCCATCCTTGTCGCATGGCCTTTGCATCAAATGGAGTGCCATCCCCACATATCCCCATGGCTGCCCCCTTCACTCCCTGTGCCCCTCCTCGCTGAAGCCTTCCCGAGGGTGGAACCCAGGATTGCACCTGTCCCTCCCCAACCCCCTTCCACACAGAGCCACTGGACATTATGCGTCCAGGCCTCTGTGTGCCCAGGGGTGAGGGCTTTGCCTTCTTCCCTGCTGGACTCCCAGCATCTGGGACAGTGCCTGGCACTGTCAGAGGCTCCCTCTGTGGTTCCTGAATGACTGACACGCAGGTGCCCTGAGTGTAACTGCATGTGAGCCTTACACTTTCCCCACAGTCTTCAGCAGCAGCAAGGGTCTTCTCACCACAGAGGGGACTCAGGCTCAAATGTGCCAGGGCATCCTTCTCCCAGTCGCTCCCCTACCTCCAAGAACACCAGCTCCCGCCTGTGACCACCAAGTTCCACATGCAGAGCGGTCACATCTCTGCATTCACCCGGCAGGAGTGAGCGCACAAGTGAGGCACGAGAAACAACGAGGCAGGGTTGCAAGTTCAGTTCATGGGGATGGGTAGGAGGATACAGTGGGTGGCAGAGGGGCCCCACTGTCTGTGGGGTCAGAGACTACGAGGGCAGGGAACTCTGGGATTTCCTTAAAGGTTGAAATGAACAGTCAAGACCGGTTCAACCTTCCTAAACTACCCCCACCAACTCTAGAAGGTTTTGGCCCCCAGAGAAGCCACCAATCAGCCAATTTCACAATCCAGGGGTCTCCATCCCCACTGAAGTCTCCCTGATTACTCCCAGCTCCTCATGGCAGAGGGCTCAGTGAGCTGGGGTTCTGGGTACAAGCAGGCACCCAGAGCAGCTCAGTGGTCCTTCACAGACTGGTCTAAGTGGGATCGCAATGCAGATAGAGAACAAGAGGACACCGTTTCCTCCCAGTGAGAAAAGGCAGAACCACTTGCACGAGCTCCATCTTTGCTGCCAGGGAGAAAGGTCTTCATTCACTGGGAAGGGAACCTGAGCGAAAGCTGCTTCCTCCAGTTCCCAGCTCAGCCACTTTCTGCCCTGGGGTGCTGAAGCAACCTCAGTGGTTACGTAACCACTCCACTGGAAGTCAACATGGAGAGTGGGAGGGACAGCAGAAACAGAGATGGACAAAGGCTGCTCTGTTCTGGTTCTTCCATCAAGGAGAGAAGGGCTGATTTCTCAAAGTTGCAAACATCAAGCTTAACAATGAACCCTGGCAAATTTCCAGAATGGATTATTAAATTGAAGGTCTGTAAACACTTTGAAAAGGAAGAGGTGGATCCCAGGGGCCAGCATTGTTCTAAATTCACAGCATTTCTTTCTTTGACAGGGTTATTAGACTGGTGTATCAAGGGAAAACCTTTTAACACAGTGTATCTTGAGTCAGCAAGGATTTTGACGGCTTCTCACAAAATCCTGTGGACAAGATGGCGCTATGGGGGTTGGAGGAGACTGCATCAGAGCCAGATAAACAACAGCACCAAAGGGCACTGCTGAAGAGGGCACTGCAGAAGAACGGAATGATTCAGCCTGGCACAGTGGTCTCTGCAGAGCCCCGCCCCACTCATTCAACACTTGACTATAAGCTGGGGATAGCAAATGGAGGAGGGTCAAAGTGGGCTGCGTGACGGAATCAAGACTGAAATAATCAAGACTCCTAAGAGGCCAGAAGGATGGACTGCAATCAACAAAATGAAATTGACAAGAAATGAATGTGAAGCCCAGGCTTTAGGTTTAAAAAGTCAAGTGTTCAAATACAGATGGAGGTTTAGCAGTAGTTCAGGTGAAGCAAGACCTGACGTTTTGGTTAACTATAAGCTCAGTATGAGCTAAAAGCGTGCTAAGCCTCTTTAAAAAGAAAGGCGATCTTAGAGCATACAGCTCCTTGTCTGTCTCCTGCCTTTCGATAAACAACATCCACTCTCTTGGAGGCACTACAGGGAAAATAGAGCCCTGGATTAATGAGCTAGTCTAGTCCAGGCACCAATCTCATCCACAGCTGTGTCCCCTTTAAACTGGATCCGCATTTTCAGAGGACTCTGGATTCCCTTCTAGACTATAGGGACTGTCTTATTCCCTGCGGCATCTCTAGCACCTGGGACAGTGCCTGACCTGTAACCAATACTGGCTGAATAAAAAGTGACAAGTTAACGAACGTCCAAAGGAGGGTGATGAGGCTGGTGATGAGTGAGAACTCCTGTCCTACAAAGATAACTGAAGGATGTTCTGGTTACAGATAAGATGACTTACAGAATATGATAATTCCGTTCAAATATCAAAAATATCATGTGCTGTTGGGTGGAAAAGCAATTAGACGTATTCTCTGTCACCCCAGAGGGCTCCCTTAGAACCAGTGGGTGCAGTTACAAGGAAGCAGATCTCAGTTCTACATAAGGAGAACTTTCTAGTAAACAGCTGCATAGCTTTGCAAAGCAATCAGATTCCAGCTGGATGACCACCTGTCAGGAATGCTCCGAGGGAAGATTCCTGTGCGGGGCAGGGGAATGGAAGGCATGATTTCCAGGGTTCTTTTATTATCCAAGAGCCTATAAGTCTAAGTAATGGCTTGCTTGTTGACAAAGCCCCCAGATAGTGCAATCTCTTATAGTCATAGTCACATGCCACGATGCTGAGGAGAGCACCGACCGTGGATGAGAGAGAGCTTTCAATTCCCCTGCCATCTCCACCGGAGGACTGGCAGGCTGTGTTAGGAAGGACTGTTAGGCCACACTAGGGCTGGACTGATTAGCAATGTCCACCTTGAGGGCAGGGGGACAGTGGCAAAAAGGCAATTTGTTTGTCATTCTTGACCTGGACCCCCTGGCTTGGTGGCCTGCTGTAAGGGAGGTCAGTTTCGAAGCTCATCCCTGAAGCCACGCCCCTGTAACATGTTTGCCCAGACACCAGCAGAGGGGGGCTGCCTCTCTCGGCGTCAGAGATGGGACTGGCTCACTCAGTCTCCTCAGAGGTGGGACAGAGAGGAATCCCATAACACACGTCTGCCCTCAGGGAGATTCCAGTCCACAAGGGAGACAAGTAACTACGACGTCCCACAGACCTGGCCTTAACATCTATTAGTAGCAGTGTGACCTTGGGCAAGTCACTTAATTGGCCTATGCCTCAGTGTCTTCAGCTGAGAAACAGGAATAGTAACTTCTATATTATGGAATTATTGTAAAGGTTAACATGAGCGAACGTATGGCTAGTGTTCCTGTACTAGCTGACATGTCCTGAGTGCTCAGTTAACATCTGTTATTACTGCCCGTAAGACTGGGAGGGAGGAGGGGCCGCAGGCACTCAGAGGAAAGCAAGAAGAGGCAGTGTGGAGCAGACACAGACCAGGAGGCTCCAGGCTGAGGGAACAGGACTTTGCAAGAGAACACTATGGAGGCAGAGTACAGAGCAACAGGAAGCGGCTCCCCTGGCTGGGGTGGGAGGCGATCAAGGAGGCACCAGAGAGGCCACTCTCTTCCTGGCGTGGGAGATAGAGGGGGATGGGGTGGCCAGGAGTGCCTGGGCCCACCACCTCCAAAGCTACCCCTATTCCCTTAGGGGAAGATTTCCTATGAAGCCAGGCAGGCCCACAGCCCCTGCAAGGCCACCATGGCCCCTCAGGATCAGCATGCCAGTCCTCCAGAGAGGCTGCTGGGGAGGAGGGAGCCCCCTTCTGACCCATAATTGCTGCTGCTCCTCCCTTGCCTGTCCCATGCCCTCACAGCAGACCCTGAACCAGAGCTCTTGCCTTCACCCTTCTCTTCTCCACTCTCTGGGATAATTAGGAATGATCTGCTAATTATGTGAGCAGCTGACTGAGTGCTTCCTAACCCTGGGAGTTACCAGGTGCCAATCAGTAGAGAGAAAGCGGGGAGAAAGGAAGGATGGAGGAAGGGTGATAGAGAGGAAGGAGGAAGTGAGGAAAAGGGGAAAGTGTGGGGTAGGTGAAAAGAAGGGAGGAGAAGGAGGAGGAAAAGCAGGAAGAGGAGAAGGGAAGAGGGAGGAAGTGGAAAGAAAAAGAGATAAGGAAAAGGCCTGGCAGAGCAAACCCTCCCCATGAAGAGGGAGCTGAACAGGCTGCGACTGATGAGTCCCAACTTCTACACCCAGAATTTGTCCAGCTCCTCTCCCTGGACCACTGCCACCCCCTCGGCCTCCTCATCTAAGTCGTGTGAAGCAGCTGACATCTCTAGGCAGATATTTCGGGGCCTGGCTTCTCCCAGGTGAAGAGGGGGATGGGTGAGGGCTGGGGAGGTCTGCTAGGCAGGAAGAGGGGCCAGGGAGGGGGTTGGAAGGAGGGGGTGGAAGGGAGCCTGAGAGGTACTTGTCATTTTTTCTAGTCTCTGTGCGGCTCCTGCCGTGGCAGAGCAGGAGGAAGGACCCCCAGCTTGGAATGCTAATTTCCCAGGTGCTCACCTACTTATGGAACAGGGCACAGGCTCTAGGGGGGCCTGAAATGGGGGGAGCAGTGGAAAGGAGAGATAGCAAGTGTCTCTTCTCTACCCACCTGTCTCTTTGCAAGAGGTTTCTAAGCAGGAGGAGTGCATTTAAGGGGGGAGATTCCAAGCTGGGGTCACATCCCCAACTCAAAAGCCCATGAAACATGAAAAGCCTCCAGCTTGATGACTGCTGCAGGACAGGGGGCAGGTGAATGAGGCGAGGTCTCAGCACTCCCCACCCCGACTCCCAATCATCCCTGACACCTCCCTTTCCTTCATCCTCTTCCCAATCTGTCATTGTGTCCTGTCATTGTTCCCTTTGAAATGTCTCTTATCCAGCCCTCCCTGCCTGCAACTCCCCTGGACTGCAGCCTCATCCCTTCCATGCCCTGACTACAGGAACAGCCCCCAGCGTGCCCCTGGAGTCCACTCTCTCCCCCACCTTGTCCACTCTGTGCTGGCTGCCTGACACATCTTCCCCAAACTCTTCTGTCCCATCACTTCCCTGCTCGACAACCTATCACACCTCCTTAAAACTCCTGAATCCAGCTCAGAGTTCCGTCCTGTTAGGAGAAGCCTCCATGGGCCCTAAGTTACTGATCCCAACTTTTCACTCACCCTGCCCCCTCCCTCCCACTCCTGCCCTGGAGCATTCCCACAGCACTGTGGAGGCATGAAGAAGCGAGAGGCCGACTCCCAAGAGCGCACACTCAGAGGGGGAAGCAAGGCCCACAGACACACGGAAAGCTGACTTTTCACACCCTGTTCTACTGTGAAGGAGCCAAATGTATGGGACAGGCAGCAATGTCTGTACCCCAGTACAGAAGCACCCCGTTCAGGCCAGCCTTCCTCCAGGAGTCCGTGATACACCATGCTCCACATCCGGGCCTCTGAGCCTGTGGCACCCGTTTCTAGACCCCACCAGATGACCTGCGCACCCCTCTTCCTAACCCTGCCTCACCATAACCCATCCCTGCAATGGCCTAGCTCATGCCCCTCTCCTTCAGGAGGCCTTCCCTGCCCATGGGGAGCAGGCGTGTGGTTTTCCTCTCAAGCATCTACTTCCTCCTTATGCAAGTAAGGGCTCCCATTTCCTTTGGGGGCTCCATCGCTCCCCCAGGCTCAGTCTCTGCATTTCAGGTGGGCCTAACCCAGGGCTTAGGGGTGATGCATGTGACCAGGGCCTAAGCCAGTCAGCGTGTCATGCCCCCTGGCCCCAGCAGTCAGCTCTGGGATAGACCTGAGAACCAAGCCAGGCCAAGGGGCAAGTGGGACTTCGGAGGAAATGCTGACACGGAGGAAAGCATTCTTTCCTGCTGGACCTGAACCTGAGTACATGAGCTCAGGCCTGCTGGTTACTTTGCCACCACAAGAGCAAGGCCTGTCTGGGCATGGAGACAGCCTAGCAGCAGCAGCTGGGGTGGAATGAAAGATAAAATCAGGTCCTGAAGACATCATTTAAACCCTGTGACTCCAAAGCCTTCTCTACCAATTGGTTACTTTTTGCTTGCGTTGATTTGTGGACTTCTGATTGATAAATGTGCCACCAATTCTTACTTATTTCTCTCTTCCCTAGACCCCCAGAAGCCCACAGTTCATGCTATGCAATTAAGAACCAACCTAGGCCTACTGCTTTCCCATTCTAGACTATAAGATCCTTGAGGACAGGAACCATGTCGTTCACATCTTCAGCACCCTTCGGGTCCAGCATATTGGGCACATGGTGGGAGGTCAATGGGGTGACCTGGACCTGGTTGTAATGGGAGACTGGACGCAGGTACAGGGCTCTTGAGAGGCATCCTGCCCTCCCTGAGCCAAGCCTAGCCACTTGGAGGGCCCATACCCATGCTCAACTCACACCACTCCCTCCCCAGGAGGTGTCCTTCTTGCCCTTTCCTCATCCCATCCATGGGCGGGGGGACACGAAACTGTCCACAGTTGCCAAATACTAGCAAGGGAAAGGGAAGGATGCTAAAAACCCAATGCTCCCTTAGACAAAGGCAAGCAGCAGTCACAATCCTGGTGAGGAAACATAAGTATTTCCGATGGATTGTTTTTGGCATCCATCTCAATCACTGGGTATGGGGTAGCCATAATCTGGGACTGATGGCTCTTAAAGGCCTGTGACCTCTTCCTTAGGCATTCTTTGGGCATATTTAGCACAAGAAGGGCGCCTAACACTTTCTATAACTATTGATAGCAGGTTAATGGAGGGCCACCTTAGGCAGCCAATGAGCAGAGATGGTATCAACAGGTAATAAGAGCAAATGCTTACTGAATGCTTACTTGATGCCAGGCACTTTAATTCCCCTGAAAGTTTTAATACACTGAATCTTTACAACAATCCTACGAGGGAGGCACCATTATTATCACCATTTTATAGATAAGAACACTGAGGCTTAGAGAGGTTAAGTAACTGGCCCAAGGTTACAGAGCCAGCAAATGGGGACGCCAGACTGGGCCCAGGCAGGCTGCTCCAGAGTCACCCCTTAACCACTTGAGGGCACTGCCCCTTGGGTACATTTACTTTCTGCATAGGCTTGGGGCAGACAGGTGCGTAGGGACAGGCCAGAGGCAGAAGAGTAAGAGATGTGGTGTTTGTACCGAGTTCAAGTGGAGACAATGACCCCCCCCTTCTGCCCCCACTGGGAAAGGCTTCCAGGAAGAGGTGGACTAACACCTGGTGAAGGAGGAGACTGCGTGGTGAAGCACGCCTGATCTAGGGCACAAGCAGGGGAAGGGGAGGGGACCTGGACCACACACGAGAGGGACCTCGGGCAGGCAGTCAAATGCTTCACGCTGGGTGGGGTCGAAGGTCCCTGGTGAGGCACGGTGTGGGCCCCCAGCAAGGAGACGCCCTGAGCCCCATCTCAGGTTGCTTATGGAGCCATACACAGGACGAAACCTGGGCCCTCGGCAAGGAAACAGCAACGCCATTCATTCATGTTAAACATGGGATGAAAAATCATTATAGCCCAAGGACAGTGCTAGATCAGTGCCGGTGAGGCAAAGCGCTGCCACTCTGCGCTCAAAGCCGGCGACGACCTCTAAGGCCCACCTCACCAGCCTCTCACACCCTCAGCCCCTCCTCGCTCCAGCCACCTGGCTTCCATTCAGGGCCTTCCCATCTCAGGGCTGTCTTTCTTTCTGGAACGTTCTTCTTCCCAACCTACCCACTCACAGTAACTCCCACTCACCCTTCAGATTTTAACATACATGTTTTTCTCCACATATACCTTCCTTGATCCCCCCAGACTAGGTCAGGGGTCCCGTTAACAACTCTCCTCCACAGCGAGTCTGAAGCCACAACACCCGGGTGTGACCCCTGCCTCTGCCACTTGCACTGGTCTCTTAGCCTTTCTGTGCCTCAGTTTCCTCATCTATAAAATGGAGATAACAACAGCAACTCCTCACAAAGTGGTGTGAGTGTTAAACGAGTTAATGCACTCCGATCAGTGGTGGTACACGGTCAATACTACGTAAATATTAGTTATTACAAAATTATTATAAATCGGTCTTATCACAACTGTAATTAAATGACTAACGCACAATTGATTCGTTAGAGTCTGTGTCTTCTGCCAGGGTCTATCCTCTAGTTGGACAGGGACGCGGCCGTATTCGTTGCTGTAACTACAGAGAGTAGCACAGTGCCTGGCACATGAGAGGTGCTGAATAAATATTTGCTGGCAGCAGGAATAAGTGAAGGAACAGGGCCCCCAGTGGGAGGAAGAGACTGAGCTGGGAGAGGAGTACCCCCACTGGGGCCTGGGAATTCACAGGCAACCCAGGGGGCTAAGTGGGCAGTAGTAGTGAGCTCTTACGAGAAGAAGTTCTAAGCTGGGTCCCTAGCTTGGGCCCCTTGGGCACAGGGAAGCCAGCTGGGTCCCCCCAGGACCAAGAATCACCCATGCTCCTAGAGGGTGCATTCCTGGGAATGGAGAGATGACTGCCCGGATGAGGGTGGCCCCCTGATTGGTGAGGGTGGGTGGAAGCACCCACCTGCTAAAGATGTCTCCGGAGACCTTCTGTAGGTACTGCAGGGCATCTGCCACCTGCTGGATGGCCTCCTCTCGCCGCAGGTCTGGCTGGATGAGGGGCACCGTGTAGGTCTGCCCTGCCAATGAGTGCTGGGTCCTCGTGGGAGTCATGGTGCCTGTGGGTGGGAACTGGAGCGTCAGGACAGCTCACACTCACCCACACCCACCCACCACAGGGCAAGGTACCGGGAGAAGACAGCACAGCCCCCCACCACAACTGTCTGCCACGGGTTCAGCCCGTGCAGGGGAAGTGGGGGACAGAGCACTGGGTGGGAGGCTCATAGTCTATCGGTGCTTGTTGGGTGAATGAGGGAGGGAAACGCATAGGGACAGCAGAGACTGATGAGAAGTGCGTTCAGAGAAGGTGCAACATTGACTAACTGCTATAAGGTGCTTGGTACCCTTTCCATACATTATCTCATTTCAACTTCCCACGCCGGGTGAGCAAGAAAGAAACCCTGGCTGCAGAGTAAATGAGGCTGGAAGCAGAGAGATGGATATGGGGAAAAAATTCCCTGCATCAACTTCCAAATGGTACGTGGGTCTGGAAAAGCACAGAAAATGTTGACTCCTGGGTTCTTCTTACTGTGGCCTGTTCCTGAGATAGAATAGGCCATGGCTGGTGACTCCAGGTATGGGAGTGTCCGGCTCTGCTCACCCAGGCTAGAGCTAAGCAGAGCCGGGAGGAAGGAGGGACATGTGGGGGGCAGAGGACAGGAAGAAAAAACACTCCTTTGAATTGCACGATGAGGGCAGAGTCTATTTATACTGGGTTTAATTAACTCCGCTCCCTGGTGCCACTAAAGCAGCAATCACACTGCAGACGGCCCTGATTTGATTGGCAAGAGACACACCAGGCAGAATATTAAGGCACCAGGCCCCTATAAATAGGCCTAATCACAGCCCCTCAGTAGAAGACAGCAAGAAAGACATTAATCAGGCCTGGCGCTGTGCCCCAGACCTGTTCTCCTAGGCACCATGTTGGGGCCCCTGGTGGCAGACGTGTGAGTGGGTCTGGTTAAGTGTGGCAAAGGAGGGCTTAGGAGTTTTCATTTGGGCTTAAAGTGCTGTGTGACCTTGGGTAAGTTGCTTGTCTTCTCTGAATCTCTGATTCTTTTCATTTCCCATTCTACAGTCTGAGAGTGGCGCCGCTAAGAAGTGGTTACTGCCAATGTGTCACACCAGTATCTTCACCAAGCTGAGGCTTATTCCTTTGCTCCTCCTGCTGGTTTCCCCTCGCCCTTCCTTCTACCCTACTTGTTCTCTCCTACCCTTCCCAGGCCAGCACTTTTCCTCATGTGACAGTTCTGCTGTTCAACTTTTTCTCCAGCAGTGATACCCTCAGCTTTCCAGACCTGAAGCTCCCTGGAGTCCTCATCAGGGCCAAGAAGGAACTCCTCCCCTCTCCAGTTCTCCTCCCTGCCATCAATGACCAAAGTGGGCCAGCTGATCCCTACCCATGTGAGGAGCCTGACCCTCGGAGACCACGCACTCCTTTCAAGAATGCTCCCCTGCTTTGTATTTCCACTGAGGCACATTTGCTGGCCATCCTACCGTAGTTCTGTGCCTCAGTTTCCCATCCGTAAGACAGACGGGGGTAAGAGGTAGAAGATACTCTTCTGTGCACACCTTGAGAAGCGTTCTTCATGGTTAGTTACCACGTCTGTGTGTGTACATGCAAAAGGGGGTCGAACAGGCACACATCTAGACAAGAAAGCAGCAGTCCTTCGAAGATGAAGAGACTGAGCACAGCTGCTTAGTGGTTTGCTAATTCTGTCTGCAAACAGCTACTCATCAATTACGAGGTGCTGGCCACGATCACAGCAAAGATAAAAGGACACTGTACTGGCGTGGAGACAGCCTCGGAAACAAACGCCCTGTGATGAGTGCCCTAACCCGCGTGACTACAGCGCGGCGGGGGAACACTGCGGAGGGCACTGCGGAGGGCGGGAAATCCTCTGGGGTTAGGGAGTCAGGAAAAGCCTCTCCGCACAAGCTGTGCCTCCCTGCGAGGCTCAGGGAGAGAGCAGGGAGACGCTCCGGGTAGAAGGAACAGCCTGAACCACGGCTTGCCGGGAAATGGCAAGTGCTTTTCAGTGGTGAGGGTATAACCATCCCTGGGCAAGTGGCAGGAAAAAGAAAGATAATGAGGCCAGTTTGTGAAAAACCCCGATACCATGGCAAGGAGTTTGGACTTAAGCCTGCCGGCCAGGAATGAAATCCTTAGACCTACGCCATCCAATATGGCAGCCACTAGGGACTTGTGGCTATTGAGCACTTGAAATGAGGACAGTTTCAATTGGGATGCAGTCTAAGTGTAAAATATACAGTGAATTTCAAAGACTTAGTAGGAAAAAAACCCCATAAAATATCTCATTAAAATGTTTTATATTGATTACATGCTGAAATGACCATATTTAGACATATTGGGTTAAACAGAATATAGTACTAAATTAATTTCACCAGTTTCTTTTTACTTGCACGTGTGTATGAGGAAGAGCGGCCCTGAGCTAACATCTGTTGCGAATCTTCCTCTTTTTGCTTGAGGAAGACTGTCGCTGAGCTCACATCTGTGCCAATCTTCCTCCACTTTGTATATGAGACACCCCACAGCATGGCTTGATGAGCGGTGTGTAGGTCTGGGGCCTGGAAGCAGAGCGCAGGAACTCAGTCACTACGCCACCGGGCCGTCCCTGTATTTTTACTTTTAAAATCACACACGTGACTCACATAATATTTCTATTGCACGGCGCCACTTTAGAGAGTCTGGTAAAAACTGTGGACTCTTCCAGGAAAAATGAACACACGTCATACCCTCTCTTACGATGCTGATTCTAATTTCGGAAGCGCACGACATCCTTCCTGCACCGCATCCGCGAGACCCCGCTCCCAGGGTCTAGACCCCAGGTTGAAACCGCTGCGGGGGGCAGGCAGGAACCCAGCACGGTTAAAGCAGTGTGGGGTGACCGGGGAGGGACGGCAGCTGCAGAAGCGGGGCTGGAGGCTTCACTTCCGCCCTGTTCCCGGGGCCCAGGGCGCAGAGGGCCTCGGTCACGTGAGGGTCACGGGGCCGCCGGCCGACAGCGGAAGCGGAGCGCGGGCGGCCCGAGGCCGCTCTCCCAGCAGGGCCCCCCTGCGCCCGGGCGGCCGCGCTGCGGGGAAGGCGCACGGCGAGGAGCCGCGAGCTGGGGCCGAGGCGTCTCCCCGGCCGGCAGAGGCCCGCGCCGCTTCCCGGCCGCGGTGAGGCCCGGCGCAGGCTCTGC